>NC_041406.2:136518217-136745717 GCF_900747795.2 Erpetoichthys calabaricus
GAGTAGGACCCAGGTACTGTAAAGATAACACTTTTTCCACATTACTTTTGGTTATGGTGCTTAACTGACCATTATAGTCATTTACACCTACACGTTCAGACCTGTAATGTGCAAATACTGTACTGTATGTACTTTATTAATGAAATAAACTGCATTTTTGATGTAGTCTCTAGTGAACCTCCATGGACTCACATAGCAAAATAATAAGGTCATAAGCTCTAAAAGTAGCAAAATTAGACACACCAATTTCTGCATTTCCCAGAAGCAAGGCTGTTTACAAATGTTTTGCAGATTCCCTCAGGAGAGATTGGCCCCTGGCACAGCAGGGCCACTTGTGCATGAGACACGTGTCTACTTCACAGTATGTTTGCCCACGCCTGCTGATTACATTACCTGAATGCCCCGCAAGAATGACCTTGCCTTGTTTTTGTAGCAATAAAATACAAGTATAAATAATCTATGTGCCCTGCAAATGTTATCATGAATTTAGCAGTGGGCTATTTTTAACTGCAAGGCTATGCAATTTCATAAACAAGCAAGGGCAGCCTTCCCAGTAGATACATCCACATGTGTTCATACTCAGTGGACTCAAGGAAACGCCTTCCACAATATAATCCGAGACATGTACCTTATATGGATATCAGTGAAAATAACTAGGCGGAACACTTCTAATCACTCACTCCTCAATTCTTAGAATCCTTGTTCACGTGTCTGTGTCCATTATGTAAGCCCTATCATATTTTACAACTCAGCAAAGTCATTCTTTGACTTTCACTAGCTCGTTTATTGATGAAAAATGCTGCTGCTATCATTACCAATCTTAGAAAGCAGTGCAGTGCACTTAATGGAATTACACTGCAACACTGATTTTATTTTAGGCCACTCACCCTATACAGCAATGCTTATGGTATCTGAAATACTGCACACCTAGATCCTATGGCAAAATGTGAAATAAGAATTTCAGTAATCCAGAGCTGATTCTTGTCTTGCGAACAATTCAGCATTCCCAGTGACTCAGTATTGGATAAATTGGATTTATATAACTGGATGGATGGAGGAGGGAACTAATATGTAAAATATCATTTTTTTATATTACCACCAAAAGTAGGTCTTTGTGAACCATCTCCACTACTGCATTCTGTAATCCAATAGCCACAACATTTTTGAAGATAAACAACTCCATACTTTTAGTTTAACTGTGGCTAGGAAAAAGAAAGGCCCCATTGGCCAGAATTGCGCTCACATGAAATGAGTGACAGATGAATTTTGAAAACACCACCATCATTGGTAAAATCACCCGAAGATACAGTATCTTCCAAGTCATGCAGCAGATTAGCCTAATAGTTTACAAGTAAAATAAACATGGCTTTCGTCCTCCACAGCATTGCTAACTTCCTCTGCAGGCAGGATGGTATAAGTCATGCCTAGTAGGTGAATCCTGGGACTATGCCCAGCTTGGAATAGTTTAAACACATTTAGATGCCTGGACCTTTAAATATTTTTTGCAGGAGACCCACCAGGAGGCTTCGGTGATTCAGCTGCAGTCCATGAGCCTGGAAGTGAGCCAGCAATGGGTTTTGTTAAGGCTGCTCTCAACTAGTGATCCAGGAACTCAGACTCAGGAGATAGAGATGGAAAACAACCAAAGGAAGAAAACAGCGTGGATGTGACCAGTTGTGAAGAAGTTTGTAAATCTAACATCTAGTTTAACCAGCAGCATAGGACTTTATTTTCATTGCTGCTTGTGAGGTGAGTATTCTCTTTCCTCGTTTCCCTTCCATGTGATTATTTTTTAGGAAACACGTTTTCTGGTGTCTCACTGTTCATATCTCCAAGGGTAATATGTTTTCAGTCCCCTACCATAAGACATTCTCTGAGTATGCACAACCAATGTATATAGAGGGTTCCCACTTTTTATTATTTAATGCAGCCATGGCTCATGCACATACTTGTTCTTCAAGAAAACCAAGCCAGGCTACAAATGAACAACTCATTTTATAATCCTGGTCAGATCTTGAAGACACCATATTTATGACTTAAATTCAATTAATAACTCCCCAAAGATTCATTCAGGCAGTCAGTCAGTCTTTCAATCTTTTATTTAGTCATTCGTTAACTTTCTAAACAAAAGTAGCACTTTTCAAATAAGTGGAGTGTCGAAGCCTATCACAGCAGTCATTTTGCACAAGGCAGGAACAAATCCTCGATAGAGATTCAGTGCAGCTATAAGGAACACTCCCTACAGGGACAGTTTAGTGGCTCCAGTTAATCTAGCATCCATCTTTGGATTGTGAGAGTAAAACTGAATCACATGGACAAAGTCATATGGACTCCATGCAAACAATGACATGAGACCGGGGGGATCTAAATCCAAATCTCTAAGGCAGCAGTGCTGTGCCAATGGGCCATACCTCTTAATTAATAGCAGATGTCTAGTTCAGATGATACAAACCATTTTCTTATGAAACTGAACTGAAATGAACAAAATAAATATAAGATCAAAAGAATCTGATAATAAAAAACAGGTGAATAGTTTTTACTCAGTTGTTAGTTTAATTTTAAATATATAATATTAGAAATAGAGCTTATACTCACAAGGCCACAAATGGCCATCATTATGCTGACTCTGAAATTACACCCATGTCCTTACTAATGCAACATATGTGAATATTAACAAAGTTGTGCAGCTTTATGAAAAGCAGTCCATTACCAAAAGATGAAAGCAAAACATACAAGTAAAATGACTACCTTTATTTAAAAAGACACGGTGTTAATATTTATGTTATCACATCGGATCTGAAACCTGGTGCACTGAGTGCCTGTTCCTGACATGCCCAAATGCCTCCATCTTGTCTCTGTTAGTCAAGGAGGCTCTGGCTTCTGCATGTCCTTCAGTCAATTTGTAGGTCATGAATGTCATAGGCAACGGATTTATATCACCAATCCATGGATCCCCTAGGTCTCTTATTGGAAAGTTTGCTATACCACCAATGTACTGTAGAATTCTACTCCATTCTAAATTCTGGATTGTCATCTATGAGTGTCCTGCTCCTTTATTTTTGGAAGGTTTGAGCTTCATAATACAATTTATCATTGGTGTAGGTCAGATGACGAATATGGGCATGGCTATGCTAATTTAACATACTGTTAGTTTCCATCTAACATCATGTTTGATCAATACGCAACAATATTTAAAGCCAAAGGTCATTCGTTTGGAATTAAATATGCTAAAGAGAGTCTAACAATCTATTTTCTTTTGTATAAAAAGCATTTGTGGGTGTTGAAGGTGTTCAATCCATGAAGTCTCTGCCTATACCATTGTTTTCATCCCTGTAAAAAACAGTGATCCTCTCATTCCAATTTTATGCACCAGACATCTAGAAATCCATATGAAAAGTGTGATTTGGTGTCCTGAGCATTGAAAAGAATTAACAATTTGAGGCTGATCACATCTAAGATAACCACCTCCTCAAAAATTGTGAGTCGAGTTCTCAAGTGTGGGAATATGCATCAGCTTTTCACAGTTGCAATAATGTCAAGTTAGGTGTGCGTTGACACAAAAGACAATGAAGTGGCCCACTTTCCTTTTTAGTGGTCACCAATAAGTTAAACATGTACCAAGAGAGTTACACATTTCAGTGCCCTGAAGAAATTCAGCCCGCCTCACCACTTCTGGAGCTTTCACCCACAAAAATTCATTATTTTCTTAATCTTGCACCTTCCATACATAGTTTGCTCTAATGTTTATTAATGATGAGCTTGCTTATTAACTCATTCAGTATTACTTTTCTTCTATCCAGTATGTGTTGACTTTGTGTATTTATTTGCATTTGGAGTTATGGGTGCACTTCATCTTTCCAGAGTAATAAAGGTAGAGCTCAAGTTCATATTTATTGTTGTGTGAACAAATTAAGATGAAATTTCTACCTGTTTCTCACAGTGACAATAGCAAATGACAGTCAAATAACAGAATGAACATAACATCATACAGTGCATCCAGAAAGTATTCACAGTGCATCACTTTTTCCACATTTTGTTATGTTACAGCCTTATTCCAAAAGATGGATTAAATTCATTTTTTTCCTCAGAATTCTACACACAACACCCCATAATGACAACGTGAAAAAAGTTTACTTGAGGTTTTTGCAAATTTATTAAAAATAAAAAGATTGAGAAAGCACATGTACATAAGTATTCACAGCCTTTGCCGTGAAGCTCGAAACTGAGCTCAGGTGCATCCTGTTTCCCCTGATCATCCTTGAGATGTTTCTGCAGCTTAATTGGAGTCCACCTCTGGTAAATTCAGTTGACTGGACATGATTTGGAAAGGCACACACCTGTCTATATAAGGTCCCACAGTTAACAGTTCATGTCAGAGCACAAACCAAGCATGAAGTCAAAGGAATTGTCTGTAGACCTTCGAGACAGGATTGCCTCGAGGCACAAATCTGGGGAAGGTTACAGAAAAATTTCTGCTGCTTTGAAGGTCCCAATGAGCACAGTGGCCTCCATCATCTGTAAGTGGAAGAAGTTCGAAACCACCAGGACTCTTCCTAGAGCTGGCCGGCCATCTAAACTGAGCGATCGGGGGAGAAGGGCCTAAGTCAGGGAGGTGACCAAGAACCCGATGGTCACTCTGTCAGAGCTCCAGAGGTCCTCTGTGGAGAGAGGAGAACCTTCCAGAAGGACAACCATCTCTGCAGCAATCCACCAATCAGGCCTGCATGGTAGAGTGGCCAGACGGAAGCCACTCCTTAGTAAAAGGCACATGGCAGCCCGCCTGGAGTTTGCCAAAAGGCACCTGAAGGACTCTCAGACCATGAGAAAGAAAATTCTCTGGTCTGATGAGACAAAGATTGAACTCTTTGGTGTGAATGCCAGGCATCACATTTGGAGGAAACCTGGCACCATCCCTACAGTGAAGCATGGTGGTGGCAGCATCATGCTGTGGGGATGTTTTTCAGCGGCAGGAACTGGGAGACTAGTCAGGATAAAGGGAAAGATGACTGCAGCAATGTACAGAGACATCTTGGATGAAAACCTGCTCCAGAGCGCTCTTGAACTCAGACTGGGGCGACGGTTCATCTTTCAGCAGGACAACGACCCTAAGCACACAGCCAAGATATCAAAGGAGTGGCTTCAGGACAACTCTGTGAATGTCCTTGAGTGGCCCAGCCAGAGCCCAGACTTGAATCCGATTGAACATCTCTGGAGAGATCTTAAAATGGCTGTGCACCGACGCTTCCCATCCAACCTGATGGAGCTTGAGAGGTGCTGCAAAGAGGAAGGGGCGAAACTGGCCAAGGATAGGTGTGCCAAGCTTGTGGCATCATATTCAACAAGACTTGAGGCTGTAATTGCTGCCAAAGTTGCATCAACAAAGTATTGAGCAAAGGCTGTGAATACTTATGTACATGTGATTTCTCAGTTTTTTTATTTTTAATAAATTTGCAAAAACCTCAAGTAAACTTTTTTCACGTTGTCATTATGGGGTGTTATATGCAGAATTCTGAGGAACAAAATGAATTTAATCCATTTTGGAATAAGGCTGTAACATAACAAAATGTGGAAAAAGTGATGCGCTGCGAATACTTTCTGGATGCACTGTACATTGAACACAACATTTATATGTACAATATTGTATGCTGTACAATCAATCTGATGAAAACTATCTTTGAATCAACAACTGAAAGTTCTAATGGTCCAGTAATGTTTGATAGAAGACACAAACACACTCTCACCTAAGCTAGATTCATTTAAATTCATACTACAGTCATTTAAAATCAGTTTGAAACAAATTCATGATTGATACTTTAGTGATTAAAAAAAAATTAAATGTAGCTATTGTTTCAAACGTTGTTGTTAATTTTAATGATATTTCAAGCTTACTTTACTTCAGAAATAATTTTATACTGTACAACAGCCAAGCACACGTGAGTCTATCTGAGGCCAGTGCCAGGCACATATTCTTTTATCCACTTCCTTTGGGAAACTTACAAAGTTTCACTCTCGCTATGAACACTATACTGTAGTAAAGAATACAATTATTATATTGGCATAGTAAAAAAAAAAAAAACTGGTCAGGAACATTTGAAGTGTAATAATAAACCAGTGATAAAATGTAATATACAAGCATGGGTTCAGACTTTTGTGATTTTGACATCTAATCTTTGAGGTAAGGAGATAACGTGGTTATACAGTACTTGGAAAAGTGTACATGTCATACTATTTGTACTGCTGCTTTATCAGCAGTGTTTGACTGATTTCTCACGTGTCTGGTAAATGGAGTCCATTAGCTTGGGCTGGCCACGTTCCAGTGGTTTAAAAACCTCAGCTGTTCCCTCATGGATGGGCCTCACTTGAAAATCTAAAGGCAGTCCTTAATTTTTTAAACATGTGGGCCTCTTTACCAAACAGTTTATGTTAGGTTCTACGAAAATAGCTTTGCATTACTTACATAAAGTCTTTTGATTTGCAAATGAATTCAGTGTATTTAGCTACTTTTTCAGTAAAGAAAATATGGGAGACATGAATTTAGAACATGACAAACAAATTAACTTTGTTGGGGGGCAGGGGCAGACTTAACCATTAGGCAAGGATAGGCAAGCGCTCTAAAAATAGCTCAGGGCCCCACATGGCCACAGTGCCGTAACTCATGCTCCCATACAATGCATGAAATGTGCTTCATTTGCGACTCTGTGAGCAGCCACTCATTTGTCACAAAGTCAAACCAGTGATACCCAAGGATTTTCCAAAGAGACACAGTTCCAAACGAGCCTAGTCTTCATCTCAGGTCACTGGATGGCGTCCATGTCTTGCAACCATATAGCAAGACAGGAAGCACCAGGACCCTAAACTCTTGGACCTTCATCCTTTTGCAAAAATATCGGGAGTGCCACACACCCCTTTCCTGCGATCTAATGACCTCCCATGCTCTCCAAAACTGTCTACTGACTTCATAGGAAGAGTAACCAGAGACATGAATGTCATTGCTGAAGTAAGTAAACCTCTTAATGAGGTTGACACTCTTTCCACCGACAGACAAACTGCTGATGGCTGTGCCCAAGAGGTCATTAAAGGCCTGATGGTAATAACAATCTGGGGTGGGCAAAGGACGACCTGTGGCACAGGTGCAAGCAGCCCGCATATCATAATATTCCATAGCTAATGAGGTGCTCTTAACAAAATGTTGCTGCAGTTTGCTGGTGTAAGCATAGTAAGTTGCCAAGCTGTGTCATCCAAAGAAACTAATCTTTTACCATCAGAACAAGGAGAGTCTGAAGAGGGCTAATTGTCGATGTTTTTAGCTGGTTGCTATTTGTACTATTCTTATATTTGCCAGACATGCAGCTCCAATTGCCATTATTTGTTGTGAATATGAATTTTGATTTCAGGAGTTTGAGGACCGCAAGACAAAATTTTCAACTTTTTTTGAGCTCCTTTTGCTATTAATGTGGACAGCGTGCCAAAATGTTTTTGCAGATGAATGTATTTGAACTCCTGGGCAACACTGCAAATTCAAAGTAAGCTTACCCAATTCCTTTTCATGATTTCTACAGACTGCATGTTGCTTAGGATTTTTTTCCACAAGGCTTTGAAAACATATTGGCATTGCATTATTATGAGGAATCAGTTTCAGTTGTGTGCAGGTCTTTTAACAAATCAAATTACCTCATTGCATGTATAGAAGAGCTCAAAAACTAATAAGTAACAATAATTTTATGCCATTGTTCCAGTCATGAACATGAAGCTGCTTGCTTCTGCACATTTGTTCATTGTGTCTTGCTAAACTAACATACAGCAATTTATATTTAATTATATTTATAATGTAAGGAGTAAACACATCAACATCTTCAAACAGGGGTGTTGGGTACAATAGAAACATGAACACATTTTTTGTCTGTAGCTAACGTCTTGTGTCTCCCACCATGGCTGGCAAAAAATCTTTAAGGGGTGCATGACTTTATCTTTTTCAACAAAACACCATTCAGACAATATCTCATTATAATAAGCATTATGTAAACAAGTGAACAAATGAGTACCAGCAAGCTTTATTATAATTTTATTTAAGTTTTATTTACAAAAATCAATGTAATTAACAATTGAGGTCCATATGCACTCATTCTTCCCTTTTTCTTTTTACACTAATCAGAAATATACCAGGTTATCTTTTTCTATATGAAAGATTTTATGCCTGTTGTCACATGTATGTGCATGCTATTTTCTAACAGGACAGTGCCCAGTCACACATCTATGCCATCTCCTGGGAGAACAAACTTCCTTGGCTAGTCATACCCTTGAGCCCAATTCTGACATTGCCAGTGAAGCACATGTTAGGACTCTCACTATACCTCATCTCACAACATCCTCAGATTATTGCCTTCATTGAGCAGGAATTGCACAATAGTGTGTCAGATGGGCTGAGGAACACCATCCATCACTTATTTAATATTGATAAACCAAGAGATTTTACCCAATGCTAATGTCTTCAACAATGATTTTTTACATGCAAAACATTTGTATGCTCTGGTTTCAGAATCAATTATTACTTTTGTGTCACCTTTTCGGTTTGGATAGAATCCTTGGATCACTGCTTCTGGGTGCAGTTGTTTTATTGCTACTAGGAGTATGAGTTAGTTGGAGAGAACAAAAGAAGTGAAAATAGCACCTTATTTTCAACATTGGGGCTTGCCATAAGAAACTCCAAAACAGTACAACTGAAACACACAGGTAAAACAAGATAAAGCAAATTAATAGTCAACAAACAGATGAAACAAAACAGAATATTGGATAATGACATAAGGACACAATTTTAAGGATACACAATGTAATGGATGATGAAACATTTCCATTTCTTAGACAAGATTTAAATCATTTGTCTCAAGAATTAATTTAGATAAGCTTATCAGTATTCTTAAAAAGGTCTGTATGATGGGTAATCAAAATCTTTTGAGTCTTACCTCTTAAGAGAAATACCAGCAAAACTGGTATAATCCCCATGGTCTCTAGTGCACTTGTTATATCATTCACAAAGCTTTCCATCCCACTCGGACAGAACATTTTGTGTTGCTTGTGCAGCCACTTTTCTGTAGCTGACGTAATGTCTTCAAATCCTTCAGATTGGGGAACAGCTGGCAGTTATGTGGGGCTAGGCCTTGAGAAAAGGATGGGTGAGGTGTTTCTTTATATCCAGAATTTCGCTGAGAAACTTTTGCAACCCAGCAGTGTGAACAGTGGCATTCTTATAAAGGAGAAGAGGGGTTGTCAAAGGCTTTCCTTGTAACTTCTCCCTGAAGGACATTGTAAACACCAAAACAATACAGCCTGATATTAAAAAGTTATGTGGGCTTTTTGAGACATGTAATCAATACAGACAACACACCCAAAATGAAAAAGAAACAAATGTCCATGTACTCATGGCAGCACTGGCTTGGACCTTGAATTTGTTTGGTGTCAGAGAAGCTCCATGCCTCTATTATTTTGATTGCTGTTTAGATTCTAGGACATAGTGATGTTTCCAAGTTTCATCTTTAGTAAAGAAACATTACTTAAATTTCTCCCAGTCCAAATTCAAGACTTTGAGATTCTCCTTGGACCATTGAATGTACTGATGCTTCATTTCAGCAGTCAACATTCACACACATACTTTGCTTTGTTTGAATTTTTGTGATAAATTAAAACATCTGATTCATAAATAATCTCTAAAGAACCTGATATCGAATCTAATGCAACCATCACACTTAGATTCTCCATTATCATTCACTCCACACTGGCAATATTTTTCTGTCAAACTAAAGGTCATCCTGATTTTCAGTCAACTTCAAGAGAGGTCCTCTGCAGCCCATCTCCTTACTGTTGAAATAAAGGGGGCTTATTTGAGCCCATAGTGATTAGGTGAGAATTACTCTCTGAAGATGTGTTGTTCTCCAGCATTAGAAATTCACTGATAGCATACTTGATTATGAGATTCATGGCATCCATCTTAACTCAGTACTGAAACAAAAAGCATCTTAATAATACATAATTCACCTGCCTCCTCACTCACTCACTCACGTCCATCCGAAACCGAATGCGCAGTTGCCTTCTGCGCACATCCGAAGCCGAATGCGCAGTCGCCCGAAAAACCTTACGAGACCGACATCCAGCCCCAACATCGTGGCAGGCAGCGGATTTACAGCCGCAAAAATTCAAAGAGAAAGGCGACTTTGATTAAAGCTCTAGAGGCCTGAAAGGCGATTTCGACTACAGCTCGAGGCCTAATTACGCATTCTGATTCAATTACGCATTCATTCAATACACCTATATCAGGTTTGTGGTGCTTATGCTTATTACTATTCCATATTGTACTGGCACATTCATCATTCAATATTATACTATAGGCCTGGAAAATTCATCAACTAATAGTACAAGCCTGTAAAGTACTGAGTAAAGCGGACTACAATCATTACAAAACAACTTCTTCGTTACTTATCATTTGTTCTTCATACACTGCTGACATAAACTCGTGCCCGTTTCATCTTACGTTGTCGAAACGGGCTCTTTGCCTAGTATATTATAAATCACAAATGTTAGTAATACACATATTTTAATACACCATTGTCAGACTTTGGCCACCTACTAAATCAGCATGACAGAATAACCCTTACAGGTTCAGGCGTAGACATTTTTCATGACCCCCTCATATATTGATATTATTAACAGACTCAGACATTGGTTTATCATAAATTTAGCTTAAATCAATTAGCCCAAATGTTAGTTAGAATGTGAGCATGCCAAAGTGTAGTCTAGTCTGATATCTATATACATACAAATGTAAGTTAAGTGTTTTTAATTTAAGGCTATGGTCAACTGTATATGAATAGTTCTATAATTAGCTCTTCATAATATACAACTTTGTAGGCAATAATATTCATTGTCAGCAGTATGTAATGAAGGGAAGTACAAAAAATAAATAAACAAAATTAAGAGAGGCATTTTGGAGACATAATTTGAGCTATTGATGTTCATAATGGAAAGCAGACAGAGAACTTATTGTGATATTGCATTCAGCAGGGCAACAATTGCCAGCAAAGCTGTTGCTTGGCAACAGATTACTTTAGATGAAGAGAAACTGGAATATACAAGTGTACTTTAAAATAAGGGCCTTTACCGCATAGTAGTTTACAGTAAAAAATACATTAACACAGAGGGGGAATCACTCGTTTACTCTTTTGCAGATCTTTTTTGTCCATCCATTTTCCATTTCATGCACCTAGTTTGTATTTGTGAGGAACTGTGCCTGTCTTAGCAGCACAGAACACAAGATAGGATCCAACACTGCATGACATGCCCGTCCAACACAGGGCACAGTCATACACATACCCTTACACACTCATAGAGGGCCAGTGAAGCTTCTGCAATTACTCTTGTATGCACATCTTTGATATATAGGAGAAAACCCCAAACAGATACCAGAAGAACACTTAAATCACATTGAGTCAGTACCTGGTTATACTCCATTGAATTAATAACAAACTAGGTTTAGCCAGCCAGTCAACCAATCACCTAGCTGACCTCTGAAACTGAGCTGGAGTATCCAGTAAGAAACACTCTTTCTCCCCTGGGATGTGTTTCTTGATGCAGAACAGACTAGAGCCAATACCATCCCTTTTGTAAACATGGTGGAAATAATTGCAAGAGAGAAATATGGTACAAAAAAAGACATATGTATTTAACTTGCTTTTAAAGGTAACATTCATTCCCAATAATACAATATATAATAATATATACATCAGTGAGAAGCCAAAGGACATCACAGCCAAGTGGGGGAATGCTGACAACCAGATGTCCCATCCAGTGGGAATGTCAGCGACATGAGAAGGCGCTTCTGACTTCGTGCTGGATCCTCGTCATTATAATCACTCACAAACTTACTGTACATATTCATAAAATTCTTGTCAGATATGGGCAACTGCCAGACAAACTGTCTGGTTATGAACACCTTCACCTGTTCTCATCATTTATCACAAACTGTGTTTTTTAACCATATTGGTCAAGCAGACATCAGCACTTTTAAAATAACCTGCTTGTGTGAACTTCATGTTTTCTGTTCATCTCTCCAACCTGCCTTCCAGTTATCATTTGTCCATCTCTCTCTCTCTCTCTCTCTCTCTCTCAGCTGAATTGCATGGCTTTGAAATAAATTTCACAGATTAATTTGGCACAAAATAACCTTCTTATTACAGCTGGTGCCTATCACAGGGTGAAAGACAGGAACCGGCCCAGGATATAAAACCAGTAATTAACCAAATGTGCTCATTTTCTGTGTTATTCAAAAAGGTATCAAGTCCATTCTGTGGTAGCAGACCAGCATTTGTGAATAAGCTAACTTGACTTTTTTCATTTCTTCAGTAATACAGTATTTTTACATGTTTATGTTTTTATTGTAAGAAGGTTATAGGGTAAAAGAACATACTTTTAAAAATATAGCAATAAGTGTAAACGTTAAACCATATACAATATGTTCCATTTCAAGCTAGCTTTGCTTTATATAACATTAGCACATTGGACAAGTGGAAAAGAAGCAACATTTAAAAATAAGTGTTTGGAAACGACAAATGTCAAGACAAGTATCTTCACTCCATCTGAGGCTTACAGTGTAATTAATTTCATTGTCAGTATCACTGTCGTCACTAGTGATGGTGTTTCAGTATTTAAGTTACAGGAATTGGTGGTGGACTTTCTTGGCCACTGCATAGACAATTTAGAATACCAGGGGATAGTAAAGAGGCTTGTAAAATAAAAAGTCTACATTTATTTGATGTTCAAAAAATGATCAAATAGGTCTTAGCATACTGTATATCTGTAATGTTAACAAGCCAGGGTAAATGGGGAGGTTTGGTATCAGGAAAGGCATCCTGCCATAAGAAAATAATGCAGAAACCTATAACACTTCGACCCCACATAGAAGTGGGACAAGACAAAGAAGAAGAAGACGACGAATTCAATAGAAAATGACATAAAGTATTGTATGCAGTAGGGTAAAATGGCTTGTTATCAGTAAAACATTTTTACATCCATATATCATTTTTTAGGCCCAAGGGGAAAGGTGCAGCTACTCAGTTCACATAAGTCAGAATATGACTTTTTAATTCCAATTAACTGTTATCTCTCAGAGATTCATTGTCTCCAGGAATGTTGCCAGCTGGAGTTTTTCATCTCTTTTGCTCTTTACCAACGGGCCATGTCTTAGGTTAGCTTTTTTTTCTTATATTAGCTAATAGGTGGCACAGTGACATCCTCACACCTCCAAGTGTTCAGATACTGTATTAAATTGGATAGTCAACAGCATAGTGATGCTTTTCTTTAAGGTAATTTGGCCTACTTTTAAATCTTCTTCTTTCAGCTGCTCCCATTAGGGGTCACCACAGTGGATCATCTTGTTCCATATCTTTCTGTCTTCTGCATCTTGCTCTGTCACACCCATCACCTGCATGTCCTTTCTCACCACATCCATAAACCTTCTCTTAGGCCTTCCTCTTTCCCTCTTGCCTGGCAGCTCTACTGTTATGGATATGTATTTTGTCTGGAATTCTATACTGCCAGGGCGGCATGGTGGCGCAGTGGGTAGCGCAGCTGCCTCGCAGTTGGGAGACCTGGGGACCTGGGTTCACTTCCCGGGTCCTCCCTGCGTGGAGTTTGCATGTTCCCCCCGTGTCTGCTTGGGTTTCCACCGGGCGCTCCGGTTTCCTCCCAAAGACATGCAGGTTAGGTGGATTGGCGATTCTAAATTGGCCCTAGTGTGTGCTTGGTGTTTGTGTGTGTCCTGCGGTGGGTTGGCACCCTGCCCAGGACTGGTTCCTGCCTTGTGCCCTGTGTTGGCTGGGATTGGCTCCAGCAGACCCCCGTGACCCTGTGTTCGGATTCAGCGGGTTGGAAAATGGATGGATGGATTCTATACTGCTTGTCACTGGCACTACCACTTTATCTCTGAATCAGTCTTTCTACATCTGGGAACACTGGTTTTAAATTTTACCCCATTCTGTGTAGATTCTGCATGTTCTATGTTTGAATGTGAATGTTTTCTCAAGGGCCTACAGTTACATTCCACATTTTAAAGGCATGCATGATAGGTTAATTGGTGATTATAAATTGTCACTCAATGAGTGAATAAATGGGATTGCGTACACCGATGTGTCCTCTGCTAGACTGGCACCCTATTAAGGATTAACTCCTCTCTTGTACCCAAAGCTAGATTCTGACATTGTAAAGAAATAATTGGATTAAGAAAACAAAATGCTGGATGGATATTTCCTAATTAAACTGTTTGCAATTGATTATACAAAAGTAGAGAGATCTTTTCAGTCATTGGTTTGGTACTGCATATTCTGACTGTACACTGGCACCCTGATCATGGTGAATTCATGCTATGTCAGCTCTGTACATCTCTAAAAAGCATAATTAAGTTAGATGAACGAATGGATGAATTCTGCGTTTTTGCTTTTCTGTTATTGTTATATATTACAGCTATGGACTGGCAATTTGTCTAAGACTTGTTCCTGTCTTGCACTCAGTGCTGTCAGGATATGTTCTAGCTCCCTTTGATTATTAGTTTAGTAAATTAATTTATATTGTAAATCTGTGTAAACACATCTAGGAAGAGTGTTTTGTAAGAATAAGTTGAATCTTTTGAGTTCTGCAGAAAAGATATTACAGAGCCATTTGGCAAAGTGTTGCTTATATCACTACCAGATGGGAGTCTGAGACATTCAGCACATAGCAGACATCATCCATCTAGGAAACCTTTCAAAAACATACTTTTCAACTTTAATTATTGTGGATTCTGCTATTTTACTATTAGAAATTACATATACACAAAGGTTTTAATTTACAAACAGTAAAAAAACATTAAATGTATACATGAATACGAGGATAGTGGATCTAGATGACTTCCACCGCTAACTGAAGCCTGTGACTCTCATTCTTGACATTTCTCATTCAAGTGATAGACATATGCAGATAAATAACAGCTGTCATGTGTTTGTACATTGCTTACTGAAACTTAATATCATCGTCTTTCAAAATGAATTGAGCATTTGAATCTAAGTTAATAAATACCTTACTCTATAACACAGTATTTACCCTTTGTAGGTTTAGAATTCAACACAGGGTGTAAGCAAGGCTCAATTTCAAAGAGGACATGTGGTGTGTCTACCACCATGATTGGACTACTTATAAACAGTGAGACTGCACACAAGATTAAAGTAGCAGGTCTGGAAGACCTGACCAAAACTGGAAACCATTATCTCCTTCATATTACAACTACTAACCTGGAACTTACACACACACTCTCACTCACTCCTAGTGGTCAGCTTCAGAGTTGTCATTTCACTTAGCAGGTAAATCTTTGGAATGCAGGAAGAAACGCAAAGTAGCTTAAGAAAATCCAAAACAAGAACAAAAACAAGATGTAAACTTTAGAGAGACAGTGAGCGTGCTTGAATTCAAACCTATGACTCCAGAGCTCTGAGTTAACCACATTAACCATCATGCCAACTAGTATATTGTCCATTTTTTGTCAAATAACATAATATGGATTTCATGGTGGCACAGTGCTTAGTGCTACAACAGAGCTTGATATTAAAATCCAACCTAAGAACTGTGTGGATTTACTTTGATTTTCCTCCAACATTTCATTGCCATTTATATTAAGTTAATGGAGCTTGTGGTTCCTCTCCACTTAGACAGAATTGAACTTTATGTTTTACTAATATTAGATCACACAAATCCCTGAAACAATGTTGAAGCTTGCATTACTATTGGCACATTGGTAAACAAATTTACTTCTAAATAACACATTTGATGACTCAATAGCTTGCAGTACCTTCATCCCTGCTGGAACTAATTGTGACATGGTTGGTATAATGACAAGGTCCGAAAAAAACAGAGCAGTCAAAAATTTGACTCCCATGATAGATCTCAATAAAACTAAGTAAACCACAAATTTTAAATAGATACTAATATAGAATTAGGCAGGGGTTTGAAATTTGATTCCAAAGATTTAGAGATAAGGTAATTTGTGTAAGTCAGATGAGCCCAGCTTGAAGAAGCTCTGTGGACTTACCTCTAGCAAGGAAAAGGCTGAGGAACAGGAGAAAAACTAGACAATAGCAAGCAATACTGTATGTATGCGCAATGGATTTAGATGGGTTAGACTGGTAAAGCATAATGGCTTTTTAAGACAGAGGCCAGTAACTTCCTTTGGAAGTTAAAGAGGGAATAGACATATTCAGTCTTCTCTATACATAATACTAGCTCTTGAGCCAGATTTCTCATTCCATGGAGGTCTCTATCCTGTTCTGGAGTTTTTTAAACTGACTGTGGATCATAAAAGAGAAACCAGCTCATGTTTGGATTTGTCTTGTATCTATTATGAATTTTCACTCTTTTTAGAGGAGGTTTATTTATACCCAAACGGATACCACCTACTTGAATCCTAAGCAAAGACTGCAGTACTTATGTGGGCAGCAGCCAAGACAAATGGCCTGCAGGAACAGCTTGTGTCTTTTGAATCTGAATGACAAATTGTCAATGGATTTCTGGCATGGCCTCTCAATACCAAACATCATGTTCAGGGATATTGGTGATGAAGCAGGAGGTAAGCCCTTGGACAAGACTCTCACTTTATTAGTCAGTTTGCATCCTCAGCTTTATCTATGATCATTTTACTTCCTTAGAAGGCTGGCATCCTTCAACATCTGCAATAAGATGCTGCAGATGTTCTATCAGACGGTTTTGGCGAGTGCCCTCTTCTACGCGGTGGTGTGCTGGGGATGCAGCATAAAGAAGAGGGACGCCTCATGCCTGGACAAACTGGTGAGGAAGGCAAGCTCTATTGTAGGCACGGAGCTGGACAGTTTGACATCCGTGGCAGAGCGACGGGCGCTGAACAGGCTCCTGTCAATCATGGAGAATCCATTGCATCCATTCAACAGTATTATCCCCAGACAGAGGAGCAGCTACAGCGACAGACTGCTGTCACTGTCCTGTTCCACTGACAGACTGAGGAGATCGTTCCTCCCCCACACTATGCGACCGTGCGACTCTTCAATTCCACTGGGGGGGGGGGGGGGGTAAACGTTAACATTATACAAAGTTATAATCTGTTATACCTGCATTTTTATCACTCTTTAATTTAATATTGTTTTTTATCAGTATGCTACTGCTGGAGTATGTGAATTTCCTCTTGGGATTAATAAAGTATCTATCTATCTATCTATCTATCTATCTATCTATCTATCTATCTATCTATCTATCTAGGAACTCTGAGTAATGCAACCGTGGCCTCAAACAACTGAAATGCTAATCCCCCGGCGTGTTTCGGTGCACAATCTTTGTGATAGGGTAAGGAGTTTGAAAATCTAAGGAGACCTTCAATGCAAAACCAATGTCGGGCTGGACTGACATAAACTAGTTGAGGTTGCTAAATGTTAAGTGAACATTCTCCCTGGTTGTTTGCCACAGGAGGTGTATTGACCATGGCTCCATGGAACCAGTAAATTCTGAAAGGATACTTCTCAAATGGCCCCTGGGAACTCTTCCAGATCATGTACAGATTTCCTGAAGATATGAATGTCTGTTACCACTATGAACTTCATCTAGAAAAGTAGTATAAAAAAATAAAATGAGATGTATATACATGAAAAACATTGCTGAGGCATGCTGTCGCAAATGTAAAACGGAAGGAGGAGGAGTGTGACCATGGTATAGAATGTCTTACAATCTTCAGCCCATGCATTCCTTACATGAGCTAATGATTGCAACAATTCCCTACTCCTTCCCTCCCTTTTGCATTCTTTATCTTTATAAAGCACACTTCCACACAAAGCATTAGCCCAAATGACTATACTCTTTTACAAAACAAATAGCAATACAAAATGACATTTAACAACAACACAACAGTATAGAATTAGACATTTATCTTTCAGTAACTCAGATTGCACAAGGATCACATCACACACCACAAGAACAGCAAGAAAGAAGGATGAGGTAGAAGCCATCATGTTGACCTTTTTAAAGTGAGAAACCATTTTAAGAAGAGGTTGCTGACATGATTGTAGTTACAAAATGGGGTATGTTTTATTTACACAAAACATCTTTTTTTTCAGTTGTACTACACGTTCTCACAATGCTTTATAAAACTGAGTAATTAATGACATAATATTCTCAAACCAGCGTAATCTAATTGAAAGGCAGGTCACTTTTATACTGCTTCCTAGAATCTGTTTCATTTTTAAAATGACAGCCATAAATACACCGAGATAGATATTGGATTGATTTATTTTTCATTTCCAGTCCGCATTTTCTAGATGATTTGTGTGGCTACATCGGGGGACAGCATGCTATTAAAGCAGCTCTCCTGCTGGTTTTCTTTGTATATGCTGCAGGGCTCACAGTGCATGTGATCCTTTGCTTTCCTATCCTTACATTACATAACAGACACACAGTTCTTGTATGCAACTTAAAATAAATGTACAAAGACAGTTTTCTTAGAATTTTGGAACGTTTTAGAAGATTGGAATTATTTGAATAAGTGTCAGTGAGAATAATGTCACTCTGCATCCGCCCACAGGGAAATCGTCGCAAAAATATTGAAGTGTACTTGAATTTCTTGGACCTATGGTGCTAAGACGAATGCGAAGTTCAAGGCAATGTTTTCAGATCCATTATCCCATTAATCTAACGCACCGTCTGCTGCTGTACCTTCAAACGAGCTGACGTATTCGTTGTAGGATGTTCCTGGAGGCTAAATTAGGGGCTAATCTACTTGCTTAAAAGGGACTACTTATCGCTTCTAACGAAGCACAGAGATTCCGTGAAATACAATACCATTCTTAGAAGCGGCCGTTGTGGGTGGGTGGATGGGTGTATACGTACTCGTATTTCAATTGTCAAGCATGAGGTGCGCCCCCTTCGTATTAACATGCCGCAGCTTTCAGTTATGTAAAGAGCGTCTCTATACCCAAACCAATCCTGATGCAACAGAGCTTAGACAAGGACGATCCACTGGCGATAACACGGGGGGCATGCATAATTAGTTTTATACATAATTAATTCCACGTTAAAACTGTATACCTTGAAAAGTATCAGCTTCCGAATACTATGTTTGCTTCTCATTAACAAATGCCAATATGGTCTTGCAGTAGATATTTAAGCCCCCCCCCCCCTTAATTAATGGAACGCGCCACACGTCATCCATTGTTTACAAATCAAACCAAGCTCTTGCCTTTCGTTGACCAGCGTGGCGAGAGTGAGACGGGGTTTGCGGGTTGGAGTGTCCAGCTCATTCATTTCAGGAAAAATCAAAACACGCTGTGAGCTTCTAGCCGACGGTTAGAAGCGATGCCTTGTCGCAAGGAAAATTATATATTTTTGGAGCAGTCAGTCACTGTCGATTCGAAGGAGGTGGACGCTCTGGTCACGAAAATCGGCGAGGCACTGCAGCTACACAATAATGCTACGAACGGCAGTAGCCAGAGAAGCGTGCCTTGCCTTCATCAGCATCACTGTAGCGGCGGCGGTGGTGGAGCGAAGCAGGGCAGTGCCAGAGCTGCTTGCTGTCTGCGACTTAGGACCCGAGCTGTAAGGAGCAGAGCTAGCCCGTATAGTATCCCCGCGGACGCCGACTCAGAATGGAGCAGCCTGCGGAGCTGGAACCGAAAGAAGGGGGAAGTGATGGACGATGACGGCGACCCCCACCAACTCCTCCAAGAACTGATTTTGTCTGGAAACCTCATCAAAGAAGCCGTTAGACGTCTCCAATTCTCTGCGGCGGAACGTGTGGATCATGCAAAATCTAGCGATCATCTGCAATACTGATACGGCAGCTATTTTGTATTATTAATTTTTCTATACTGACTAAAAATCGGATTGTAACCAGCGTGGGGAAATACAAGTAAAAGGCAGAAATGCTATCGGAACAAAAGACAAAAAAGTGGGAATTATTTAAAAGAAAAAGTACCTGCATACTACCTGTGATTTTTATATCATATTTGATTTTTTTTTTCTTACGTGCAATTCATTGGAAAACAAACTAGGGTTGTGTTTTGTGACTTTTTTTTTTGTAATTAAAACGCGTTTCGTAATGACACTCTAGTACTGATTGTTACAGTCAAAAGTGTTTTAGTTGCCAGGAGACAGACTTCCTCAAATTTACGATGATTCTTTAATGTGAAAGGACTGGTACTTTCAAATCATCAGACCGACCTTAACCTAATTTAGAGATGGTCTGTTGAAAACGCGTTTTAATTGTTTACGTTGTGCTCTTTATACAGTTGCCTTGTTTACAAAGGAAAAGGCGTAAGGAGTGTGTTTGTGTGAAAGCGAGAATGCGTGGCTGGGCGGAGGGTGGAAGGTGCATTCCTCACGAATCCCAAGGTCGTTGTTGAAATGCCCCCTCCCCCAGTTGGCTTGTTTTGACTGACCCCCTCCTCTCCAGGGGGGGCGGTTAGCAGTTCGTGAGCAGTGGCACATTTTTTTTTTTATGTGCAAAATACGAGAAGACCTCGTGTTCGTACTTTTTTTTTCTTTCTTTCCAAGAAGTGCCGCTCAATGGGGCTGCTTTTCTTAGAAGTGTTTACCGGATTGGACCGGGGTGCTACTATTGCCGGACTCTCAAATCGTACACGTGGACACTCTCCGGTTTTCACGCGTCATTGTCTCACGTTCGTACACTTCGCAACGGAGTATGTGAAAAATACTTGTCTCTTTTATAACCTGATTTTTTTTCAGGGTTTACTGTCTTAACAATAAAGAATGTGGTGGTTTTACTTTTTATTCAGTCTGCCTTTTTATGTGTATTTTGTGTATGAACGATCATTTTCTTCAACGTCCGTTTACTTTGTTTCTGTTTTTAAAGCGGTTTAGACGATTTTCACTGGTTTCGTGGTTGCATTTCGCGTGTTTCCTGTAAAATAGTACATGTGGTGAGCGTTCATTGGTGGCCTCCAACGCTTAAGATGGAGGTTATTTTGGTTTGTTTTGTGTGTTTCCTTTTTTGGGCAAACCGTTCTGGAAGCATCATTTGTCCAGCTATCAAATAAAAACAAGTCGTTTAGACAGGAGGGCTTTCTGCACAACATGACAAAAAAAATGAACAGTGATTAATTTTGCATTTACTTGGTTCTCAATTTCCAAATCATTCCAACTAATTTTTAATGAGTCCTGAAATCTACCTGAATTTTTTTTTTTTTGTCTAAAGCATTTAAGCCTCTTGTGGTTATTTCTTCCACGTTGTGCAGATTATAACAAAGAGTGGTATGATATACTCTGGTAAAGTGACATGCAAACAAACCCCTTTTAAATGCATTTGTTTACCTGCTTGAATGTATAATTTTCCTCTAGTACAGTAACATGGACTTGGAAAAGGCATTCGACCGTGTCCCTCGGGGAATCCTGTGGGGGGTACTCCGAGAGTATGGGGTACCGGCCCCCCTGATAAGGGCTGTTCGGTCCCTGTACGATCGGTGCCAGAGCTTGGTCCGCATTGCCGGCAGTAAGTCGAACCCGTTTCCAGTGAGAGTTGGACTCCGCCAGGGCTGCCCTTTGTCACCGATTCTGTTCATAACTTTTATGGACAGAATTTCTAGGCGCAGCCAGGGCGTTGAGGGGGTCCGGTTTGGTGGGCTCAGGATTGGGTCACTGCTTTTTGCAGATGATGTTGTCCTGTTTGCTTCATCAGGCCGTGATCTTCAGCTCTCTCTGGATCGGTTCGCAGCCGAGTGTGAAGCGGCTGGAATGAGAATCAGCACCTCCAAATCCGAGACCATGGTCCTCAGCCAGAAAAGGGTGGAGTGCCCTCTCAGGGTTGGTAGCGAGATCCTGCTTCAAGTGGAGGAGTTCAAGTATCTCGGGATCTTGTTCACGAGTGAGGGAAGAATGGAGCGTGAGATCGACAGGCGGATCGGTGCGGCATCCGCAGTAATGCGGGCGCTGCATCGGTCTGTCGTGGTGAAAAAGGAGCTGAGCCGCAAGGCGAAGCTCTCAATTTACCAGTCAATCTATGTTCCTACCGTCACCTATGGTCATGAACTATGGGTAGTGACCGAAAGAACGAGATCGCGAATACAAGCGGCTGAAATGAGTTTCCTCCGCAGGGTGTCTGGGCTTTCCCTTAAAGATAGGGTGAGAAGCTCAGTCATCCGGGAGGGGCTCAGAGTAGAGCCGCTGCTCCTCCGCATCGAGAGGAGTCAGATGAGGTGGCTCGGGCATCTGATCAGGATGCCTCCTGGACGCCTCCCTGGTGAGGTGTTCCGGGCACGTCCAACCGGGAGGAGGCCCCGGGGAAGACCCAGGACACGCTGGAGGGACTATGTCTCTCGACTGGCCTGGGAACGCCTTGGGATTCTCCCGGAAGAGCTAGAAGAAGTGGCCGGGGAGAGGGAAGTCTGGGCATCTCTGCTCAAGCTGCTGCCCCCGCGACCCGACCTCGGATAAGCGGGAGACAATGGATGGATGGATGGATACAGTAACATAGTTTTAATATTTTGTCATGTGATGTGTGCTATTTGACCAATTCTTGCATGCTATTAAACACTGGCCCATTATATGTGAGAGTAGGGGTGTGCATTAGTTTATCTAACATTACAATGTGTTAACTACATTCCTGTTTGGCTCCCACTTCACACTTAATGCTGTTGGAATAGGGATCTCTGTGTCCTGTGGCTTGCAACTGTTGGGGTTCTCAAATTAAAGCCCCTGGTGGCTGCAGGTTTTTATTCCAACCAAGGTCACAATCAGAAATCATTTTACCTCAACTTTAATGTCATGGTCTTTTTTTCCTCGTTCTGTAGTAGGGAAAGAACTATAAAATTTACAAGAAATGTTAGATACTGTATACAGTAATCCCTCACTTATCGCGGGAGATAGGTTCCAAGGCTGACCGCGATAACTGAATTTCCGCGAAGTAGGGACACCATATTTATTTAATTATTTAACGTGTATTTGGACGTTTTTAAACCCTCCCTGTATTGTTTACAACCCACCCTTTACTCTATTAATAACAGGGACAACTGCTAAGCAATATGAAATCGGTAGATAAGTTTACACTTACTGTATAGCGAAGTACACGTAGCTATATATGACGTGATGAATATGCTGCGCAGTAAAAATGATGACGATGAAAGTGATGATCCCCTGAATGCAGTAGCAGGAGCACGTTAATGTTGAATGAGTGAGATGAGATGAGACTTCCTGGTTAATGCAGCGCTGCGTCGCTGAGCCAATCAGCAGCACACAGGAACTTAACTGCGTGCTTTGATTGGGTAGCTTCTCAGCCATCCACCAATAGCATCTCTTGTATGAAATCAACTGGGCAAACCAACTGAGGAAGCAAATACCAGAAGTAAAAAGAGTAATTGTCCGCAGAAACCCGCGAAGAAGCGAAAAATCTGCGTTATATATTTAGATATGCTTACATATAAAATCCGCGAAGTCGTGAATCCGCGAAAAGTGAACCGCGAAGTGGCGAGGGATTACTGTATTTGTATTTTTGCCATAGCTTTGAATGCTTAACCCTCTTTTATAATCTTTCTCATTAGTAGGGTCTGCTTGCATAACTAGGTGGTGCAGTGGTAGCGCTGCTGCCTCTCAGTAAAGAGATTGTGGGTGCACTACTATGAGTAGTGTGAAAGCGCTATATAAATGTAAAGTATTATTATTATTATTATTATCATCCTAGTAGTGACAGTTGATGAGAAGCAGAGTAGACACCAGGCATAATGACAGTGGATGCTGAAATGCTGCAGTTACATCCGTGTCATGCCCATTAGTGTACTTAGTGATTGGGGTGTAAATAACAAGAACATTTGAAGTGAAATGAAAATGTTGATTAAAGTATTTAAAAAGATAAAACACTGAATTATCCCTACACATAAATGTTTGCTGTAATTTCTGGATAGAGCCCCAAGCGATACAAATTGGGGGGGGGATGCTTCATTAAGGTAGGAGTACTGTAAACAAGCAGAAGTTAATTGGAACAAAAACCTGATGTCGCAATGGACCTGAAAGACTAAACTTGAGAAGCCACTGTGCTACTGGATAAGCATATTAGCAAACAGATGAGGAAACAGCCTTCATTACTGACTTCTTTTGGCATGTTGCTACTTCTTCAGGGTGTCACATTAAAGAACATGAACATTTCATGAGGCCTCCATTTCCAATATAGTCATTAAAACAATAACGTTTATAAATATATAGATTTTAGCACACGTTATGTACACTAGTGTGGTGTGTGGCCAAATATGACTTTTTATGAAACTGTACGGATTTCACTCATACTGTGTGTGTGTAAAATATATATATACTGTGTATATATAATGAGTGACTGCAGCCTTGTAGCCCCAGGACACGAGGTTCCAATTCCAGCTTGGTCATGATCTATGTTTATTTTGCACATACTCCCTGAGTTTTTTCTCTCTGGTTACAGTGACTTTCTTCCTATATGCCTTGAAAGCATGTAAGTTAGTTGTTAATTCTCAGCTGACTTGGAATGAGTGAACGTATCCTGCAAGAAATTGGTGCCATGTTCAGGACTGGTTTGGGCCTGTTCCTGAAGCTGTTAGAATAAGCTCTGGCCCTCACTATAGATTTGGAGTAAGTGTATAAGGGTTTTGGATGGTAATGTATGTATTGTGCATGTGTATTTGCTTGTTAGTAAAGTCATTTTGACTGAGTAAGCTAAGGTGAGTGTGACCTGTGATGGACTGTCACTGTGACAAGGATTACTTTGCTGCAATGAAATGCAATGTTTCTGCATTGCTGTCAGCAGAGGTTTGCTTAAACTGAATTAAGCAGATAGAATAAATAGATGGATGCAACAAAAATTATAACTAGTAAAAATTCTGTCATGATTTATTGCCAAACGTTGTCAAACTTTCCAATGACATTCTGCTTTGTTGAATGTCATATGATACAAAAACAGATTAATACAAGCTTTATTTCTCAATACATAAATTCAGATTAAGCATTTTCATGGGTGTAAGTGGTTAAAGGGGAGTTAAAACTGAAGGTCAATTAAAATTCTAATAAAGGTTGATTGCATCAGTTCCCCATGCCCCCCAGGATATTTGGTTGAAACACTGGAAGAAATCATGTGTCCATTTTCTAATATGGGATTGCAGTCCATGGAGCTAACAGTAGCCATCCTGGCAGCTTAGGTGGGAGCCAGTCATTAAGGGAATACCAGACTATTGCATGGTGTGTATATACACACACACACACGCCTTTTAGAGGCACTAGCCTTCATGTCTCTGTCTTGTGGCAGAAATTTCAAGCTACACACTGGCCGTATCAAGGTCAGGATTCAAAGCATGACGTGTAGAGCTGTGAGTCAGTTGTGCAAACCACTTTGCAACTGTACCCTAAGTGACTGATATGATGATGTGAGATTTTTATCTTTGTGTCTTTCTCTTGTTCATTTTGCCTCATCTTTTGAGAGTTTATGTTAAATAAACAATGTGAGAGGGTTGGAGATGCAGACCGAACATCCCATTTGTTCAAGACATGTATTTCTTTGGGAAGTAATATTTTCTGGATGACACCAGTGTGCCCTTCTACTACTCTGATCAAGAACTGGTGTGTCATCTTGGTAGTTGGGTCTGTTTTTATTCCTTGAAGACTGGAAAGATTAGGAGGCTAGGCGGATGTCATCAATTTGCTTAGACTTCCTGAGGAGAAAAACAAGAAAACCCCCAAGATGCCAGCAAACTCCTAAACACTTTCCCTAATATCCCCTAATCATCTGTTCTTATAAGGCCTTGATAAGTGAACTCTCGGCTCTAGTGATATTTGTGACATGGATATAGCTAAAATGTTTACACAGAAGTTGATTTGGCTGAGAATCAAACCCATGTCCCGAATGCTACAAGGCAAAAGCACTAACCGCTGTGCTACTGAATTGCAAATGAATATTTTCATCAGCAGTTGGTGTAATTTTCAAATGTAAATGTACATCCATCCATTTTTCTGATTCTGCTTATTCCTTCTTATAAGGCTGTTGGGAGCTGGAGCCTATGTAACAGTGTGGACTCTATAAAGTGTTACATGCATGCCCCAGGAATGCTGACCCATTTATGATTGTGTGCTGTTTCATTACAATTTTCAGCAGATCTTGCCTCATTGCTCAGTCAATTCATTTCACACAGATGAATTCTGCTAATAGGGCAGCCTATTGCAATAGCAATACATTTACTGTAAGCACATTAGCATTCTTAGCAGTGGGCTACTGTTGTCTGTAGTTGGTTCTTGGTCTGTGCCTGAAACATGCAAGACAGGCTTAGCTTCAGAATATGGATGAATTGATTCTTGGATCGTTTTCAATGACACACCACAATGCTTTGAAGGAAGTGGTTTTCTCAGAGGGTAATATTGTGAAGTGCTACACTAGAATTGGTAAACAGCAACATTTCAGTAAGTTTTGATCCTTCTGTATGAGTATCTGGGAACTTAGTATCACTATCTCCAGTCAGCAGTGCTGCTGACACCTGGTACAAAGGGTGCACTGCTTCTTTTTGCCATCATGATATCCTTGCCCTGCAAATAACATACGTAGACTGACTAGAACCAAAAATTGTTGGGCCAAGCAATGTTTGTAATCTATGATATTGTTCATTTTTAATGCAGATAAATCCTAATGTACACTTACGCTCTTGTTCTTTTACTAATGATGTAAAAATCTTGGTAATGGATCACTGCTGGACCCCAACTGACACAGGACAAGGTGGATTATAATTTTTTGATAAGGTCTTGCACACGATGCCGATGTACTTCACCACCATTAACTAGTTTTGGTCGACCGGTTTCCTCTCATCCCACCATCAGTTCTGCACATTACCCCCCTTGGATACAATCCTTTACTATTCCATGGGCCTAGGTTCTTTTCCCAACTCGGATGCTTTAGTGTGACAGCTTGTACCTTTTCTCATGCCTCATTATTTTCTCTGATGATCTGAGTTCCTCCAGCATGCTGCAGATATGAACATTAAGCCAATTGTGTGCATCCATCATGCTCATAATGGACTGGCATCTCATACAGGGTTGGTGTCTTTATTGTGTCCAGTGGTGGTACATCTATTTCTATTTTACCAATAACGTTAGTCTGTGAAGCCAGCCTACTAGAATTTAAGGCCCCGATCCTGTCCTGGTTTGTGTGAAGTTTCTCCCCATGTCTCTTAAGACATGTAAATTAAGTTAATTGGCTATTCTAAATGGTTAAGTGTGATTGTGGGTGGTGGGCGCTGTGACTGATGTTCTGTCCAGGGTTGATTCCTGCCAGGATAGGCACTGAGTCCCTGCCATCTTGAATTGGATTTAGCAGATCTGAACGTGTTGTTTTATGAATCCTACAATATAATGCCAGACATTTGGGCAGGAAACCAGGATTAAAGCCAAATGTTTGACAGCATAGCTGCCACATGAACACAGGAACAACAAATCTACATTTGTTTTAAGAAAGTAAAACAGGCAATAACAACTAACATTAAACAGGGCTATACAGCTTGAGCAACTCCAGATGATTTATTACAGCTGCATAATCTAAAAATTAAGTATTTTTAGATTATAATCATACAGTTTATTATTATTTAGAAATATCCCCCACTCTCAAACACTGTTGTTAATTATGCTTTATGTCTTTTGGTTTCTGGCTTCTGTTTCTTTTCTATGAGCTCAAGACTGCTGGTGGTTTTATGTTTCAGATAGAAGTCAGCGGTCTAATGAGATGTATTTCTGTCAGAATCTCTCCAAGATTAAGGTTTTTTTTTTTTTTGCTAAACTCACAAACAACATTTGGGGATATCCAGGCCTTCCTTACTTTGCAAAGATGACACTGCACAAAAATGGGTTCCATTTTGGATTAATAAGAACATGATCACTCAAGTCTATCAAAACTTATGGAGGTGACACGCAAGGTAATAAAGTTATATGGATGGTTGAGTCAAAATTGGTCTGTGTAGGTCCTGTTATTTTTGAGTAAAAAACAAACAAACATTGCATTACACAATCTTACCTTCTGGCAGCATTCTTACTATTACAGTTAGACTACTAAAAATAATTTCAGGATTTTAGATTAATGACTTCTGGGCAAGGCTCCTTGTGTCTGTTATCAAACGTCGAGGGACCCTCTAGAGACTGAACTCATGGGAATGTCTTCAGGCCACCTTTGAATCCAAAAGCTCAGGTCCAGTTCAGATGGCTTGGTGTGAACAACCTTCATGTTATAGAGCACCATCTCAAGCAGAATGCTTTAGTAAAATCGCTTAACAACCAAAACATCAATTGTTCCATCAATCATTATTTCATATAGTACCTTTCATAGAATATGCCATTTTATTTGAAAAAAAAAAGTAAATATAACAGCTTATAATAATATCATCGTCAACCTTATTTTTCTTCCACTTTTCCTGGAGAGGGTATTGCTAATTAGGCCACCCCATCCCCACCACCATCCAGCACCCAAAATAGTGAAACAAATTTTAAAACCCCTCCAGCATGCCCTGGGTTTGCCCCTATATCTTCTCCAAAGGGCGTTTGCTTTATACACCTACCAAGAGAGGTGTCCACTGGGTATCCTGACTACTGACTCAAACCATCATCATCTGGCACAAACCAACTGAAAATGTCACCAAAGGTCTTTGCATTGTGTTTTAGAGCTCCTTATCCTAACTCAGACTCTCGCCAAAATCAAAGATATTAGCACTCACGTCTGGAGCCAGGCCTGTGAATATTGTTTGTGTCAGCAAGTGCCTGGTGACCAGGGCCTCAGTTATAAAAACTGCATATGCACAACAACTGGCTTGAAATACAGTGGTGTGAAAAACTATTTGCCCCCTTCCTGATTTCTTATTCTTTTGCATGTTTGTCACACAAAATGTTTCTGATCATCAAACACATTTAACCATTAGTCAAATATAACACAAGTAAACACAAAATGCAGTTTTTAAATGATGGTCTTTATTATTTAGGGAGAAAAAAAATCCAAACCTACATGGCCCTATGTGAAAAAGTAATTGCCCCCTTGTTAAAAAATAACCTAACTGTGGTGTATCACACCTGAGTTCAATTTCCGTAGCCACCCCCAGGCCTGATTACTGCCACACATGTTTCAATCAAGAAATCACTTAAATAGGAGCTGCCTGACACAGAGAAGTAGACCAAAAGCACCTCAAAAGCTAGACATCATGCCAAGATCCAAAGAAATTCAGGAACAAATGAGAACAGAAGTAATTGAGATCTATCAGTCTGGTAAAGGTTATAAAGCCATTTCTAAAGCTTTGGGACTCCAGCGAACCACAGTGAGAGCCATTATCCACAAATGGCAAAAACATGGAACAGTGGTGAACCTTCCCAGGAGTGGCCGGCCGACCAAAATTACCCCAAGAGCGCAGAGACGACTCATCCGAGAGGTCACAAAAGACCCCAGGACAACGTCTAAAGAACTGCAGGCCTCACTTGCCTCAATTAAGGTCAGCGTTCACGACTCCACCATAAGAAAGAGACTGGGCAAAAACGGCCTGCATGGCAGATTTCCAAGACGCAAACCACTGTTAAGCAAAAAGAACATTAGGGCTCGTCTCAATTTTGCTAAGAAACATCTCAATGATTGCCAAGACTTTTGGGAAAATACCTTGTGGACTGATGAGACAAAAGTTGAACTTTTTGGAAGGCAAATGTCTCGTTACATCTGGCGCAAAAGGAACACAGCATTTCAGAAAAAGAACATCATACCAACAGTAAAATATGGTGGTGGTAGTGTGATGGTCTGGGGTTGTTTTGCTGCTTCAGGACCTGTGATAGATGGAACCATGAATTCTACTGTCTACCAAAAAATCCTGAAGGAGAATGTCCGGCCATCTGTTCGTCAACTCAAGCTGAAGCGATCTTGGGTGCTGCAACAGGACAATGACCCAAAACACACCAGCAAATCCACCTCTGAATGGCTGAAGAAAAACAAAATGAAGACTTTGGAGTGGCCTAGTCAAAGTCCTGACCTGAATCCAATTGAGATGCTATGGCATGACCTTAAAAAGGCGGTTCATGCTAGAAAACCCTCAAATAAAGCTGAATTACAACAATTTTGCAAAGATGAGTGGGCCAAAATTCCTCCAGAGCGCTGTAAAAGACTCATTGCAAGTTATCGCAAACGCTTGATTTCAGTTATTGCTGCTAAGGGTGGCCCAACCAGTTATTAGGTTCAGGGGGCAATTACTTTTTCACACAGGGCCATGTAGGTTTGGATTTTTTTTTCTCCCTAAATAATAAAAACCACCATTTACAAACTGCATTTTGTGTTTACTTGTGTTATATTTGACTAATGGTTAAATGTGTTTGATGATCAGAAACATTTTGTGTGACAAACATGCAAAAGAATAAGAAATCAGGAAGGGGGCAAATAGTTTTTCACACCACTGTATGCATACGCAACTTCCCACGCAAATATAGGGATTTACAAAAGATAATTTGATGGAAGACTGTGCTTATATTTATGGCAACTCTGACCCATGCGGACGCAACATTTTGGAGAAACTGGGAAATGACAACACCCTTGATCAAGCAGGGAAATGCAGCTAAATGTCGATTCACTTGTATAATAATTCAAATTACCGAACCGTTATTAAAATGTGTGTTGACGTGACAAACATTTACACCTTAAAAACAATTGATATGATGTATAGTCTGTATTTTAGTTCCTTTTCAATGCTACATACTTGCACTAAAGAACGGTTTATATCAGCTGAAGTCAGTTTATATCAACTACCTGTTGTCACTTCTTAGGGAATGGACCGACAGGTCAGGAACATGTCAGCCAAACTTCACTCCATCATGTCTGTTGTGCTAGAAGCCATTAACTGACCGGAGAGGCACTACATCCAGTATGGTGTGGGTGTACATCACATAAAATGTAACATGTTTCTGCCAGCATAAAAGGCAATTTTCAGCAGTGAGAAGGAAGCGGCTTTTGTTGCATTCCATTAATGCATATGCCACCAGTAATGCCAGGATGTGGCTGGCAAATTTTGTGTCTCAGTGGCCTGGATCAGCCCTTGGTTCATTTATGTTGAGATAAAGTAGTATTGGCAGATGTGATGGTACTGTACGTCTGTGGTGAATGGTAAGGTAACTGGCCGATCCCTCAGTTTTTCATATGGCCTGTGCTATTCATTTAAAATCGGTATACTACAAGTGCCAGGTGATAGTGGATACCCTCTCAGACACTGACACATCATGCCGTTCCCAGACTCCCAGTAATGCCTGTAATGCCACGTATGATCTTGTGCAGCCAGATACTCTTAAATGCCAATGGCGGACTCTCCACACGTCATGAGGGAGGCTGCTCTGCTGGCCAATGAAGTTCTGCAGCATCGTGATTGCGTATGTATGAGGCTAGTTAGCATGCTCCATATATGGATGTGTCAGGATGGTGTTTGAGGCTCGCTCACATACGCATATTTACGAGGTGATTGTGATGTGTAAAGGGTAAATTGTGTAGAAATGTGCATATGCCAGGTTTTACAAATCTTGATTTTTATTTTTTGGTGTAAGCATTTTCCTGTTTTTTTGCTGTGCACATATTTTCACACTCAAATCCATCCAAGTTTATAAATGAGACTCCAGGTGACCAGTGGCCCAATTGTGCTCAGTTTGAAAAAAGTCATATGGAGACTTTGCTTACCTTCCATAGGGTGAAAGATGGAGAGTTGACTGCAATGCCAGTCTTATGATAGGCATGAGTGAGTTTTCAAAAACATGTTACTGTTACACTGTACATCAGTGCACGTTTTGTTAATGGTGTCCCACAGGCAGATTGGAATGACTTGCTCACAGTTGTGCTGTGAGTATGGGTAGGTTTTGAACTGACAGCCATGGGGTTAAAGTCAGATACCTTGGCCACAAGGCCCTGATGACTCCCATATTTTGCTTCTGTCTGTTAGTAAAGTTCTGGGCATCCTCCAGAAGATTCAACATCTATGGATCAGTCTGCCAAAGCATTTGCTTTTATCTGCAGCCAGAGCCACAATGTACTAGATCACTGTAACACCTTTTGTAGGTAGTGGGCTCATCGAGGGATGGTTCCATGTTGCTCATTCAGGCCCAAGGGTAAGGGCCTGACCACTAGGCACTAGCTGAGGAGCTCCTTAAACAGGGAGAGACCTTTTCAGGGCGAGGTTATTAAGTCTTTGGTAAACCTTTTCATAAAGGAGGTTGTACCTGTCAGTTGTGGGGAAGACTGAGCTGAATTGAAAGGCAGAAGCCTTGATTTGCTGAGTGATCCACTTTCTTGCCCTCACCTATGGTCACAAGTTTTGAGTAGCTATCAAAAGATCTAGATCATGGGTAGAAATGCACGTTCTTTTCTGGGTGTCTGGGCTCAGTCTTAGACATAAGCTGAGGAGGGCAGACATTTGGGAGGTAGAGCTCCTCCGCTTTGAAAGGAGCCAGTTGAGGTGGTTTAGGCATTTGATTACGATACCTCTTGGACGTCTCCATGGGGAGGTGTTTGAGGCATGTCCAACTGGAAGGAAAACATGGGAACATCACGGTATCCCCCCAAATGAGAGGAAGGAGGAGGTGGCAGAGATCAGAAACGTCGGTGAATCCTTGCTCAGACATTTGCACCATGACCCGGTCCCAGATAAGCAGCAGTAAATGGATGGATGGATCCCTAAAAGTTCCTGCTGAAGAAGGCCAACAGAAGGTTACAGTGTGTCTATGCATCCACTTACATGCAGGCTACCTTTCATCAGAATAACCAAAGATCATCATTGTGGCTTTTGACGATGCACTGCTGCCAGGCTGGAAGCCACTGGTTAGTGTGCAGTCAAGCAGATAATGAGGGCTGTGCTGCATGTGGGGGTCTTAAGTGACAAACAATGCCACAACCTGCAGATCAAGAAGAAATTCACTCCCTGTGGTCTCATGAAGTGTGCTCTTTATTATGTTTCATATTCTTAAAATAGAAGTTGAGCTTGCACTTGACTGCTTTGTGAAGCATTTTGAGACACAGCTCACTAGCTAAAATAAAATCTCTGTTTAAGCCATAAATAATTAAGAGCCATCTAGGCTCAGTGTTCTTATCACGCCTTTGACTTCACAAGCATGCATTCCTACCACACAAACAGCTCAGCACACACTATTTTCTTGCTGCTACTTAAATAGACTTGCAGTCAGTGGCCTATTTAAAAAAGACCTTTAAGGCCGAGACCCTGGATGGCCTCATGACATTCTTCTTTTACATTTTAATCTCTTAGGTTTTTTCTGCATTTGGGGATGCCTGATGTGACCCCTGATATCTTTCTCCCTTTTCATTTGTGCATGCCAGTTTTCTGAATACTTAACCAAAAGCTACAAATGCCCCATTTTTGAAACATTTCTCCCCTTTGTTTTGCTCATCAGTCAGTCATTTGACATCACTGCTGCATTCATAAAGCATACACTTCTTATCATCATTGCTCCATGTAGTCAAGGTTTTTCATTTTCCATTTTTAAAGAAATAGCAAGGGTATTTCACTCATGAGGCAGAAATTTTTACGCACTTGCAAGCCAAACTGCAGCACCAATTTCAGCTCAACCAGATGATAAAGTGATTTCTAGGAAAAACTGTGGGGTTTTTAGCCACTCAGCAAAAAATAGACTGATTGTTAAACAGGATGTGGTGATATCTGACGACGGTTTCTCCCCAGAATAATCTGCAGTTTGATCTGTGCAGGCGTTGTCTCAGGGTCCGCATGCCCTTGGTGTGGAGTCTTTCTTTTTTCACGCTAAATGGGTCACATCAGCAAAGTAAGATTTAAAAAGAAAAAAAAAGAACAGAACAGTCAGTGCCTAACACTTAATGATAGGGAGGCCTTTTAGTTCATAAGAACAGGATGCGGCCAGAGTTAAACTCAGAATTGTTAACCTCTGGCACACCAAGTGTGATATGTTTAGACAGGACTGAGCTTCTGGAGGCAGAACCACGCCACCCATTTCATGTTGTCTTTGAGTTGCACAGCAACAGGGAAACAATAAAAAGAAAATACAAAACAATCCCTAGGGCAAAGCTAACAACTGAGGTAAACGACATGTGTAGCCAGCTTAAGAGATCCCCGGATAAACTGAACACCCAATCGAGAAACTGAAAAACTGGCCTGCTTTGCATTCTGGAGCAGGGAGAACTGAAGATTATCTGCTCAGTTAAAGGGTTATGTCCTACATTATTAGTTTTCCTTGCATATTTTTCTTCTCAGCTAGTTGTGTTTGGATTCACTAACTATTGTCTTACACCATTGTTGAATAGTGACTTTGTGTTCTTCCTATAGACAATTGTTGTTGTTAAATGGCTTAGCGCTCTTTTGGATGGTTATGGCAGCAGTTGAATTCTCTGCTTATGCCTTTTTTGTTTGCTTTTATCTGGTGGTGCTTGAGAAAGCTGCCTTTTTTCTAAAAAGACACATTCTCTGTTCACTTGCTATATGATGTCAGATACCAGCTTCCCAGGGGAAATTTCGCCTAAAAATGCCCTTCCAAGTGTCAGCTCCTGTTTGAAGACATGTTGGCCAATTTATTGTGTTAACATATAAAGCTGATTTTGCACCCCATTTCATTGTAAAATAACCCGGTTATCCAGGTGTAGCATTTTTGTGGTTTGTTTGTGATGCAATACCTGCTTAGTTTTCTTTAAAAAAAAATTTGAGCAAATATTTAGATGTTTTTTGTATAGAAAATCCACCAGTTCATAGATAAATTAAATAAGATATTACGCGGTGCAGTAGACATTAGCATTTTAGGGACCCTCAAAACTTGAATTGATGTTACTTTGGAGATACTCTGTGAATAGGGCTGAATTGTTGTTGGGTTGAATGGTCTGTTCTCATTAAAATTGTTCTAATGCTCTATCGACAACATGTTTCTTTGAAAAAGACAATGTCACAAACCCCACACAGAGCCATAGCAAGGTTTGGGGCAGCCATCCGTATATTAATTTCCTGGCTGCAAAGTTGCAAATAAATGACAGCACTGATGAGCACAAATTGGGAGTCCAAAACAGAACTGAGGGAATAGGAGAAAGGTGAAGGCTTTTAAAGGTCAGGATAATGAAGTGACGTCAAAGGGGCCGAGATCGGAAGGGTCTTCAGGCATAGGTTAGAGCCCGGACATGAAATCAAGGGAGGCCGGAGCCAACAAGGTCTTCGTCTATAGGTTCAGACCCGGAAGTGACATCAACAGGGCTAGGTGGAACCTCCTGTGAATGGTCTGCAGGAAAGCGAGAAAAAGAATCAGTTCACTGTGTCATATCTCGGTCTGATTTGGAATTGCCTTTACTCAAGCCCTTTAGCTGCCTCCCATGCGCACGTGTGTGACAAGAATCAGAAGGTCGTGTGAACACAATGAAGAAGCAACGGGAAACATCACAGGGGGCTTCCCTAAAAATTCTTATAGAGCATCAACTCAGCAATAGATGTGTGTTTTGTGCAACTCAATGAGATTTATAACACATTTCATCAGTTATACTGCTCTAACTATTGTTATTTTGTACATTTCTAGTCTATTCACCCCTTCCATTCATCCTTTGTTTGAACCCACTAAAGCCAATGTCACATTACATGACTTATAGTCGTAATATGCTGTATGTCAGATATGCTGATCACAGTTGCTGGAACCTCTCAATTTAGGCAACTGAAAATTACTGCCCATATCACATTTACTGAATGAGTGCATGAGCTGGAGGATGCTGCTGCTACACAAGCAGTGTACTGACTATACTTGTGCGTATACTTTAAGTAAATCTGGAGGATTCCACCAGGTGGCAGTGCAAGAAATCATCACGGTGAGAAAACGTCCTGTTTCAATATGTTGTGTGTTGAGGGAACACAGATGTTAAAAAAAAAAATTGTTTGCATTCTGATGCTGTTGCGAAGGTGCAAATATAAAAGAAAAAGATGGCAATAGCAACACAGAAGATGGTACGTGAGACCTTTAAATGTATCTCATCATTACGATAGAGAATATGCGATGCTTGTATTGCCTATGTGAGAAATGGATGAAAAAAAGCACCACAAATACTTTCGCATATCAGCATTTCAGTTTGATGATTTGCTTCACTGCATCGAATCATTCATTAAACATAGAAGCTCGCAGGCTGATCTTGTTAGAGCTGCAAGTCTGCCGTGACACGTTGATAACACTGCACAACAATTTTTTTTGAAAAGTCTTGCTTCCTGAAAAGTTTATGCTGATTGTGATAGGTACCTACTGGGTATGCGCAAATACAGTTGGTTTTACTGCATCACGTAGGAACTCTGAGAAATAGACATTTATATTTTTACTGACAGTAATGTATTTAGTCACATTTATGTTTCAAATAAGCTATTAAATTCAACAGAATTAAAAGTGTTTTGCTCCTGGTTTTCTTTTGTATTCAATGTCTGGTGCATCATGTTGCAGTTTCCAACAGTAGTCAGCAAGCATTGACGAATTCCAGTTGCCCTGGTATTGTTTCTCCATCGTAGAAATGTCCTGGGGAAACCTTTCACCGTTTTTGTCACTGACAGCACCGAGATTTGCGGGGAAGAAGTCCAAGTGTGAGTGGAGGAAATGAATCTTGAGTGACATGTTGCACTTCATTGTCTTGTATGTTTTGAGAAGTTTGTCTACCAGCTGAATATAGTTTGGGACTCTGTAATTGCCCAAAAAATTGTCAACAACGTCTTTGAAGGCTTTCCAGGCAATTTTTTCCGGCTGAACTAACAGATCTTCAAACCGCTTGTCACTCATAACATATCTGATCTGGGGGCCAACAAAAATAACGTCTTTGATCTTGGCATCAGTTATTCTTGGGAACATCTGTCTTAAATAATGAAAACCTTCACCTTCCTTGTTCAGTGCTTTCACGAAATTCTTCATGAGTCCAAGTTTTATGTGAAGAGGAGGCAAAAATATCTTTGCCAGGTCGACAAGCGATTCATGCGCCACATTTTTCTGTCCTGGAACTAACTTTTTACGGAGTGGCCAGTTCTTTCGAGAATAGTGCAACTCTTTGGCACGGCTGTCCCATTTACAGATGAAACAACAGTACTTTGTATAGCCGAGCTGCAGTCCTAGTAACAGAGGAACGACTTTAAGATCGCCACAGATATTCCAGTTGTACCTGCTATACTGGACGTGCTTCAGCAACAGTTCCATATTCTCATACGTTTCTTTCATATGTGAGGCATAGCCAACAGGTACTGAAGAATAAACATTGCCATTGTGTAGCAGAACAGCTTTCAGGCTTAACATTGACGAATCAATGAAGAGACGCCATTCTTCTGGGTTGTGATCACAACCCAAGGCCGAGAACAATCCTTCAATGTCACAACAGAAACAGAGGCTGTTGACTTGTGCAAAAAATTTGGTTATATCATGATGTTGGCCTCGAAACACAGAAATTTTTGTACCTGGTGACAACAAACACCATTCCTGCAGTCTCAAACCCAACAGCTCAGCTTTTGCTTTTGACAGACCCAAATCTCTGATCAAATCGTTCAATTCGGACTGTGTTATCAGATGTGGATCTGGGTCAATCTGGGTTAATGTCAGTACCCTACATTGCAGTTTCTTCATCTGGTTCATCTAAGTTCCAATCCTCTGGTGGTTTTGGAATTGGAAGACTGTTGTCATGTGGCACGGGTCTCATTGCTGAAGGCAGATTAGGATATTCAATTGAGTTCTTGTTTTTGGCAGAAAAATCAGACACATTAGTCAAACAGAAGCAACAGTCCGTCACATGGTCTTTCTGTTCTTGCCATATCATCGGAACAGCAAACAGCATCGTCTTTTGAGTGCCTGTGAGCCAGGCTCACAGACTGACAGCACATGTCGCACAGCAAATGTGAGGCACCCATTCCTTGTCTTGATCACCAATTTTGCAGCCGAAATAAAGATGATAAGCTTTCTTCACAAGAGCACTCATCCAGCGTCTCTGAGGCGCAAGTGTATATTCGCCACGGATATAGCAGAATGTATTGCCGTTGTTACGACATTGATGAGACATATCACCCGACACCAAAACGTCTATAGCATCCAGCTTACTTACTGTTATATTGCTACAGATACTATACGTTACTATACTGATACTATACATACACTATCTATATTAACCAAATGAGCAGGATCAGTGTATGCAAGTCACCTTTATAGCATGCTGAGACAGCGTCAAGCTCGTTCAGACCTGCCCAGGATGTCAGCTTCCACAGAACAGCTTCCAACCTGGCCTGATTCCATGCCTGGACATGCCCAGGCTGCACAAACCGTTGTTGATAAGTCACTTACGGGAGCAAAAATGTTTGGGTACAAATATAAGAAAAAATCATGACACAACTGAAATAGTACGTGATTGGTAAATTTTGATGTTTGTGATCAACACTCAAAAATCAATAAGAAACACCAACAGAGTTCAAGAAGCAAAAACTTTGTTGTGCAGTGTAAACAACGATGCTGAAGTTACGTGCCAAACTTGAACACACACGCCACCCAAATTTTTGCTGGTATTGCAACTCGCACACGCTTCATATTAATTCCTGACAACATCAAAAGAATTCTGGGAATGCATGGCCGCTGTGATGCATGCACGTAAGTGTTCTGAGAGGGAAGTATAAACCGGCCCTTAGTGTTAGTGGTAGTGTACCTGATTCCTCATTGCTACATTGTATGCATTGTATTTCTGGAGGAGCATTCACTGGTTGTCATCTCTCATGCACATTTTATCAGAGTGAGTCACAGAATAGTTGAACTGGGTCATTGGGTATGTCACAGTAGGTGACCGACTTTACGGAAGCACACCTGCGACTGTCTCTGACTCCCTAAGATTATGTAAACAAGCCTACAACTAAAAATCGCTGGAAAAGTCACATAATATGACATGGGATTTATTCCAACTCAGTGTTTAAAGGGGCTGAGTTTACTCCGCCAGCACTGAGCACAAGGCAGGACACAATTCTAAAAGGGTCACCAGTCTGTTACTGGGAACACTTACACACACACCAGCTGGTGACGCCAGTCCACTCTGGAGTCATCAGTTGACCATATCATTTGAAGGAAAATAGTTTATTTGTGCTCTCATGATACTACTTTAAAATATGCTGACTCTTCACATTGATTGAGAAAACTGTCTCATTTGTGCACATAGAACATGCATACTAATTCATCCAGAATTTCAAACCACAAACCCTGAAACATTTTTTTTGTAACTTTTAAATAATTCAGTGCTAAAGATTTTCTCAAAAAATGTAACTCTAGTTAGACAGCGGTTACATTTTCTTAAAATATATTGATGAATTTACTATGTAACTTGGTTTTATAAATGAAATGCTATAGTATAGCTGTGGTGTCCTGAGCTCAAATCCCGTAGCCAGTTGTCTTTGTGGAATTTGCACATTGTCATTATGTCATTCCTCCCTGGTACTCCAGTTTTCCTTCCAAATTTCAAAAAACATGTTTTGAGTTAAATGGCCTCATGTGAGTGTAAGTGTGTCTGAGTGTGTGAACAGGCCTTGTGCTGCTTGGATAGGCTCCAGTCCTGCAACATCCAAACCTGGTGTAAGAAGACCCTTGCTGAGAACGGAAGCTGGAATGGATGGACGGCAATGGACTGGCATCTCATCCAGGATGGGTATGGAACCGTTACCCAGACAGGAGGACAAAACATTGAAGCAATAGGGGAAGGCTCCTTTTCCAGAATGTTTATCCTCAATGAGCTAGATGGCAGGATCCCTTGGGAACCATGTGGACGCCTGCAGGGCATGATGGGAGTTGTAGTGTCAAGAATCAGCCCTGCTAGGTCCCATGGGTACAGCCAGGGGGTGCTGTGGGGATTCAAGAGTCCAGCTTTTTTGGGACTGTAACTTGACCCAGAAAGGGCTTCCTGAGCACAGGAGTTATGCCATGGCACTGGGATGTACTCCTATGTCTGACATTAAAGGAAGCCATCCAGCCTCCTCCAGTGGAGTCAGAGTCAAGAGCAAGGAAGGCAACACTCACTGAAGGGAGGTGGACAAAGAGAATTTGATTATAATTGTGCTTGTGCAACCTTGGAACAAACCTTTGTGAAGTTTGTTTATAATAAAAAACCTCTGTTTTGAACCCATGACTGTATTTGTATTGGTTGTGTCCAGGTTTTGGAACTTGGTGGTGCACCATTTCTGTAATGAGTATCAGAACAATGATAGGTTTGTTTTAGATCAAAAACACTTTAACTGATAATGTGGTGTGTAGAGGTGCACTGTCAGAGCGTTAAATGCAGTTTTGCCTACACTACTCCTCCAGACATAAATCTCCTTCCTGATGCTTTCTCATAGACACCTCAGTCATTCAGTTTAAGGTCACTGATTAATAATCTGTTCACAGGGAACAAATTCTTTATCAACTCTTTGAATATTTGCCCTGGTGGCTTGGAGATAGAAACTCTTCATATTCTTCTAAACAGCACAAATATGCACTCAATCAACTCAGCATGATGCTACTAGATGATAGATAGATAGATAGATAGATAGATAGATAGATAGATAGATAGATAGATAGATAGATAGATAGATAGATAGATAGATAGATAGATAGATAGATAGATAGATAGATAGATAGATAGATAGATAGATAGATAGATAGATAGATAGATAGATAGATAGATAGATAGATAGATAGACTGATTAACCAGGCTGTAGGCATACAATACCTGAAAGCATACCCTACTCCTGTGGTAATGAATGAATTTTTGGGTCACTCCTCATATGACCATCAGTCTGGACCATCCATAACTAAAGACCAAGTAAGGAGACAACTAAGGAAACTACACACAAATAAAGCTGCAGGACCAGATGGAGTCAGTCCTTAAGGCCTGAGGTGACCAACTTTGTGATGTCCTCTGTCATTTCTTCAGCTTGTCCCTAAGGCTTCAGAAAGTGCCGCTTCTGTGAAAAACATCCTGCATTGATCCTGTCCCCAGTGCCTTTTCACCTAATGACTACTGGCCAGTGGCACTTACATCTGAAGACCTTTGAGAGGCTGGTCCTGGACTATATGAGTCCTCTTGTAGTAGACCACCTGGACCCACTGTGGTTTGACTCTGGGACAAAGATTGGAGTAAAGGATGCAATTACATATACTGTAGTTTATGCTCCAAAAGGCTTATTCTCACCTGGATAGCGCTGGCAGCACTGTGAGGATTATGTTTTTTGATTTCTCCAGTGCTTTCAGTACCATCCAGCCATCCATGTTAAGTGATAGAGATATGCATGTGGATGAGCCTATGGTGTCCTGGATAATGGATTACCTGTCAGGCAGACTAAACAGGCAGTTTGTGAGACTCAAGAACTGTGGTGCTGACACAGATGTGAGCAACACTGAAGCACCACCGTCCTGTCCCCTTTTCTCTTTACTCTGTACACCTCAGACTATAAACATAACACCAGGCCATGTCACTTGCAGGAATTTTCAGAAGATTCTGCACTTATGGGATGTAATAATAAAGGTTATGAGACAGGGTATAGAAGTGAGGTCAAAAAGTTTGTTTCTTGGTGCAAAGAGACTGCATCTTAATATCAGCAAAACCAAGGAACTGGTTATTGACTTTCACTGCACCACTTTCGGCTGGACTGGTCTTATAACACAGTGGAACTACAGTCATATGAAAAAGTTTGGAAACCCCTCTCAGCCTGCATAATAATTTACTGTACTTTCAACAAAAAAGATAACAGTGGTATGTTTTTCATTTCCTAGGAACATCTGAGTACTGGGGTGTTTTCCGAACAAAGATTTTTAGTGAAGCAGTATTTAGTTGTATGAAATTAAATCAAATGTGAAAAACTGGCTGTGCAAAAATTTGGGTACATTTGTAATTTTGCTGATTTGAATGCATGTAACTGCTCAATACTGATTACTTGCAACACCAAATTGGTTGGACGAGCCCGTTAAGCCTTGAACTTCATAGACAGGTGTGTCCGATCATGAGATATAAAGGTATTTAAGGTGGTCAATTACAAGTTGTGCTTCCCTTTGACTCTTCTCTGAAGAGTGACAGCATGGGATCCTCAAAGCAACTCTCAAAAGATCTGAAAACTAAGATTGTTCAGTATCATGGTTTAGGGGAAGGCTACAAAAAGCTATCTCAGAGGTTTAAACTGTCACTTTCAACTGTAAGGAATGTAATCAGGAAATGGAAGGCCACAGGCACAGTTGCTGTTAAACCCAGGTCTGGCAGGCCAAGAAAAATACAGGAGCGGCATATGCGCAGGATTGTGAGAATGGTTACAGACAACCCACAGATCCCCTCCATAGACCTGCAAGAATATCTTGCTGCAGATGGTGTATCTGTACATCATTCTACAATTCAGCTCAATTTGTACAAAGAACATCTGTATAGCAGGGTGATGAGAAAGAAGCCCTTTCAGCACTCATGCCACAAACAGAGTCCCTTGTTGTATGCAAATGCTCATTTAGACAAGCCAGATTCATTTTGGAACAAAGTGCTTTGGACTGATGAGACAAAAATTGAGTTATCTGATTAAAAGAAAAAGCGATTCGCATGGTGGAAGAAGAACACTGCATTCCAAGAAAACACCTGCTACCTACTGTCAAATTTGGTGGAGGTTCCATCATGCTGTGGGACTGTGTGGCTAGTTCAGGGACTGGGGCTCTTGTTAAAGTCGAGGGTTGGATGAATTCAACCCAGTATCAACAAATTCTTCAGGATAATGTTCAAGCATCAGTCACAAAGTTGAAGTTATGCAGGGGCTGGATATTCCAACAAGACAATGACCCAAAACACAGTTCGAAATCTACAAAGGCATTCATGCAGAGGGAGAAGTACAATGTTCTGGAATGGCCGTCACAGTTCCCTAACTTGAATATCATCGAAAATCTATGGGATGATTTGAAGCAGGCTGTTCATGCTCGGCAGCCATCAAATTTAACTGAACTGGAGAGATTTTGTATGGAAGAATTGTCAAAAATACCTCCATCCAGAATGCAGACACTCATCAAAGGTTATAGTAGGCATCTAGAGGCTGTTATATTTGCAAAAGGAGGCTGTTGGGGTGCCCAAATTCATGCACCTGTCTAATTTTGTTATGATACATATTACATATTTTCTGTTAATCCAATAAGCTTAATGTCACTGCTGAAATACTACTGTTTCCATAAGGCATGTCATATATTAGAAGGAAGTTGCTACTTTGAAAGCTCAGCCAATGATAAACAAAAATCCAAAGAAATAAGAGAGGTTCCCAAACTTTTTCATATGACTGTATACAGTATAAGAAAGGGCAGAGCAGGCTCTTTTTCCTCAGGAGACTGCATTCCCTTTGTGTGGGAAGTAACATTCTTCACCTCTTCTATAACTATGTGATGGCCAGGGCGATTTTCTACACTGTGGTGTTTTGGGCTTGATGCCCAACAAGCTGATTAAAAGGGCAGGCTCAGTTGTGTGGTGCACTCTGGACCCCATCGGGGAGGTGGTAGCAAAGGAGAGAATTAAAATAAAACTGAGTTCCATTATGAACAATGCTACACATCTGCTCTCTGACACACTCGTACTGAGTACTTTCAGGAAACAAATTATTCAGCAGAAGTGTGTCAAGAAACGCTACTGGGACTCCATCATACCAACAGCAATATGCCTGTACAATGCCTCACTGGGCCTGTGACAGCCAACTTAGACGTTTCCTTGCTTTTTAATTTTCTTGCTTTTTATTCATTCTGGTGTGTGTTCACTGACTTATAGGTGAAGGAATTATTACATTGCACAATTGATTCCATTCAGGATAATTGCAAGGAGGTGTTGCTGCTGGCAGAACTGTCCTGCAATTTTTTTTAAGAACCTTTATCAAGTTGTCATGTTTTAAGTGGCTTTATGAGTTTAAGCCCACTCTGTTAAGGTTACCTTCAGTAAATTCTTCTATCTCTTGTTTGGCAGTTTCTAATTAGGCTAAGGAACAATTGGAGACTGGTCGGTGGTAATCTGTTAATGACAGAGTCCCTTGTTCGGTAATTTGCAGATTGCATAAAGAATATCAGCCTCTGAGGAAATGGTGTTACAGAGGGTATGGCTCACTATGCAAGGTATCTGCCTGAGGGTGAAGTGCTGAAAGTTACCTCCAAAATCTGTTGGTATGAACACCAATATTTGATTAATCCTGGGAAGCCAGATGTTACGTGAAAGGAGTCAGTGCCTTGGGAAAGTCATGTCTTCAATGTTTTGAGTCCTTCTAGTTTCATTCTCACAAATGTTTTTGCTTTGGATTTTTTTGATTGTTTTAAAAATATGTTAATATAATGTAATTTTATGTCTTGTATCTGTTTACTGTCACTGCCACTTGTTGATAGTGCTTGTGGTAGTTTGTTGTTGGCAACAAGGTGGCATTGCTGTCACATGGCCAATGGAAGCACTGATGCGTGACATCACAACAGGTCAGGTCAGATTGGGGAGAATGCACTGGTACAGTGTGTTGCCGCACCCACCACACAATGAAACAGCTCAGGATCCTGGTTGGCAAATACCCAGGTAGACACGCGGTCCAGTCCCACCCTCCAGAAATGACCCTCTATCTGCTGCAGCCAGGTGTTATGTGGGAGTCCCCTTGGCCTGATCCACTTGGGTCCTCAACAATGAGGATCCTGCGAGCGGGATCACCCTCGGGGAATCGTGCCACATGGCCGTAATGCCACAACTGACGCTATCTCACAATGCAGGTAATGTGCCTCATTCGGGACTCCATGAGCAACCACTCATTGGACACAAAGTCAAACCAGCGGTACCCAAAGATTTTCTGAAGAGACACAGTACCAAAGCAGTCCAATCATCATCTCAGGTCACTGGATAGCATCCATGTCTCACAACCACATATCAAGAGAGGAAGCACCAGGACTCTAAAGACTTGAACCTTCATCGGGATATCGGGAGCGCCACACACCCTTTTCCTCATGACCCCCCATGTTCTCCCAATCAGTCTACTGACTTCACAGGAAGAGTCACCAGAGACATGAATGTCACTGCCAAGGTAAGTAAACCTCTTGACATCACAACCTGGAATACTATTTAAAATAGTGGCACTATGAGTGTCATCTGCATTTCTTTGCATTTTGAGTAGGTAGTTTAAAATGTATTTAGGGAGCTATCATTTTGCTTGCTTGATTTTGCTTGTTTAGTGATTTATGGGAGCAACGTGCTGGTCAAACCAGTATATAATGACTGGTTTTCTCAGAAACAACTTTTGACCTGGGCTTAAAAAATGAGTTTTTTTGTCATGAGGTTTACTGTGGAAAGGGGCTCAATTGGCAGAAGAAAGAAAGGCCACAGAGTAGAGAAAAGGCAGAAGGATCGAGCTGGAGCAGATATAAAATGTTAGCATGGAGAGAAAGTACAGCAGGCATGTTAGATAGGAAAGAAATCTGCATTTGGTTAGGCCCATAGTGACTACAGGATATTTGTTTGTTTTTCTTTATTTTTGCACCTTTTACCCTACAATATCAAAACTCTCCTCTATTTTATTTAATTTTATAGTTATTTTAAAAAAGTGGCTTCTTAGGCTCCATATTTGGTTTTGGGGGTCATCTCAAGAATGTTTATTTATGCCCATGTTTCAATTAACTAACAAAGAGATAGATGCAAAAAATTAAAATGCCATTCTGAACCCTTTAACCTTCTGCAATTGCTAAGACACAGAACCTGCTCAGTGTCAACAAACATGCTGCTGGACGAAAAACCATCGTAACCGTTTTGTAGGCCCTAGGCATTTATTCACCATTGTGTACAAGTCCAATTTTTGTCTAGTGTTGACCTTACATTAACAGCAACAACAGGAACATAGACATGCCACATCCTAATACTAGCTCTAGGGTACCGTAAGTAAATTGCAGTTATTGTTTGAAACATTTCTACTTTTATTAAATAATTTTTTCATTTCTGTTTATAGCTTTGTTGCTCTTTATTGTTTTGAAATGAGCAATAGGGATGGTTAGGACACATTTCAGAGACTCTTTCCTGAGTTCCATCCATCACATTTTTGAAACTGCCTTTACAAGTTACTGAATCACATGTGGTCAGAATACAGTCTAAGTAGCCCTAGGCACAGAGAACGAACTAATCCTAATTTTTTTTTTGTTTGTATTTTTTCTTCATATTCTTATTTTTTGTCAGGAGGTATGTGACACCATTTTTTCACAGGAATCCATCCATCCATTTTCTAACCCGCTGAATCCGAACACAGGGTCACGGGGGTCTGCTGGAGCCAATCCCAGCCAACACAGGGCACAAGGCAGGAACCAATCCTGGGCAGGGTGCCAACCCACCGCAGGACTCTTTCACAGGAATGTCAATAAATTATTGCCTCAATGATAAATGCAAATCTCTACCGAATGTCCAGTCAGGTATGACATGGTTTAACACGCCACCAGTGATAAACGTTATTTCTTGGTCGTGTCACCCAAATTCTTTAATGAAAATATCATTAAACAAGTTTTATTCATTTCATGGTACCAGAGGCATAAAACAGCACCTCTAATTGCACTCTAATTGCAAGGTAGGAACCAATCACCAGTTCTTCATGGGACCCAGTCATGCACACACCCACAAAGCGCCAGCACAGAGTCTCTAACACATACAGCACAGTACATCTTTGGAATGTGACAGGAGCACCCAAGTAGATACAAGGAGACCCCGCAAACACAGATGGCAATCAGGTGTGGGATTTCAACCCAGAAAGCTGCATCGATGCAGAAGGAAAACTAAATGCTGCAACAACCTTATAATGTTTATGGGCTCTGAAAGCAAATACTCCTGTACAAAAAAAAAATCCCACCAATTATCAAAAGTTATGAAGTAATGCAGATGAAAAGTGGTAGTTAATCTAATAGAAATATTCATTATATGACAAACATCTCAATATATATTCTTTCTTTTCCATTTTTCCATACCAGCTTTGTCCAATGCATGGTTGCTGAAAGCTAGAGTTCCTTCTTGTAGCGTTTTAGACACAAGGAAGAAAGCAACTCTGGAGAGGCCAACAGTCCACAACAGGACACATTCACAGTCACAGAAGGCCAATTTAGAGTATCTAAAGATACCTTGCAGGTGGGACCCTGGAGATTATAGGACATCACTGACTCTGAGGGTGATTTTCAAGCTGCACCAAACAGCCTCAATGTCCGGTCACTATTCAAGGTGTGGATGTGGAGGTGGTGCACTCCAAAAAATACATAGGGGTCTGCATCATTGACAGGTTGGACTGGTCTTATATCACATTTGAACTATATAAGAAAGGCAGAGATGACTCTTAGGAGACTGCATTCATTTAATGTGACAAGTGACATCCTTCATGTTTTCTACAACTCTTTGATGGCCAGTGCAATCTTCTATGCTGTGGTGTTCTGCACTGATAACATCACTTCAAGAGATGCCCACTTTTTCTTCTTCTTTCGGCTGCTTCCATTAGGGGTTGCCCACTAAATCAACAAAATAATTAAAATGGCAGGCTCAGTTATAGGATACACTCTGGACACCCTAGAGGTGGTAGAGAAGGTAAGAATTAAAACAAAACTGAGTGCCATTATGAATAATGCTGCACATCCTCTCTCTGACACACTAACACTGAGGACTTTCAGGCAACAAATTATTCAGCAGAAGTGTGTCAAGAAACTGTACTGAGGTTCCTTTATACCACCTGTGTAATGCCTCCCTGTGACTGTCACAGCAAAGTCACAAGTTTTCTTTCTTTTTAATTTTCAGGTTTTTTAGTCATTCCGGTGTGTGTTCAGACCAAAGTGTGTGTGTGTGTGTATATATTTATTTATCTCTCTGTCTATCTATTTATTTAGAAACCTCCTTGATTGTATCCCCTTAGAATGCATTTTAAAGGAAGCCAGTGAAACATTCCTCAGCTGAGTTAAGAACAGGTCACTAGAAAGAAAGAAGAGAAGTTAGAGGTATGAGACAGAAAAATCAGAGTGGTGGAATGATGTGTGGTGGTTTTGGGTAATGAGAAAGTCAAGAAGCCAACTTACTGCACTTCTTCATTCTTCTTGCATTCATCCTGACTTTCCTTGTGTTTATCCCAGTTGGAAAAATAACTAGTCCAGGATATAGATAGATAGATAGATAGATAGATAGATAGATAGATAGATAGATAGATAGATAGATAGATAGATAGATAGATAGATAGATAGATAGATAGATAGATAGATAGATAGATAGATAGATAGATAGATAGATAGATAGATAGATAGATAGATAGATAGATAGATTTACTCCCATACTTTTGATGTTTGTTGAGGAACAGAATGTATTTCTTTGTTTATTTTGTGATTGTGACTTTATTAGTATTATATTTTTTTGTTATACCATTTTGGTTCTTGCTGGCGTTGATACTTTGTGTTTCAAAGTGCCTTTTGCTGTTATCAGTGCTCTCAGTTGATATTTGAGTAGTGACAAAAGCGCTATATAAATGTAAAGAATTATTATTTTGGTGGTGTGCCGTGCAACACTCCTTGATTAATTTTTATTTGGCCTTTTCTTGCATTATGTAATATATTATTTCATTGTTATTTTTTTATACTTGTAGAATCCATTTCTATCATCTGTTTCTGTCTTTTGTTTGCTATCATAATTATGAAAATGTAACTGCAACATTTCAGTTGCTTTTTGGAGATTATCTTGAGAGTTACTGTGTTGCAGGATTTTTCATTACCCATTGCTATGGTTTCATACTGGAAGTTCATGGTGTGTGACGTCACTTTGAGATAAAGGGCATTCCTGATTTTTTTATCTCTATCTGAGATAGTGGATATAATCCTTTAATAAAGCAAACCTTTTTTTGTTGCTTCTGATTTTTTTTTTTTTTTGCATTTTTGAACATATTTGGCATATCTTGCAGGTTTTGATTTCATCTTACGTATTGGGCTTTGTTGAATATCTTTTTCTTTATGGTTTTGCCAGGGCAAAATTGTTAAAATCAGTAGCTAATCTTTCTATTTCTTCAGCACATGGTGATGCTAGCTCAATTCTGTAGTTATGACTTTTTCCATGAGTCTTTTGTTAACCACTTCTTTGGTTAGTGTGTTGTGTTTGCTGATTGGTTGGGCTGATTTTTTATTTAAGGAATTTGCACCATGTTTTTAACTATATTTTTCCCCTCTCCTGAGTTTCTGGCTTGTTAAATTCTTGTTTTTTCCCCTTTTGTAACAACATTCGCAGAAAATACAGACACATCTGGATCCTCCTTTCCTGCACACAGTCTGTGTTCTTGCCTACACCTTCAATCTCCACTCCCTCTTATAGTGTGGTTGCTCTCTTTTTTAAATGCCCCACTTCTGGGGTGGTATTCACTTCTCTTTGAAGGTATTAGGAGACTCGATAGATTACCAAATAGAAAGTCAAAGCTTTTAAAAGTGTCTTAGATGTGTTTAAGCTGTTTTACACAGGCTGTTACAATACATACAGTGGTGTGAAAAACTATTTGCCCCCTTCCTGATTTCTTATTCTTTTGCATGTTTGTCACACAAAATGTTTCTGATCATCAAACACATTTAACCATTAGTCAAATATAACACAAGTAAACACAAAATGCAGTTTTTAAATGATGGTGTTTATTATTTAGGGAGAAAAAAAATCCAAACCTACATGGCCCTGTGTGAAAAAGTAATTGCCCCCTTGTTAAAAAATAACCTAACTGTGGTGTATCACACCTGAGTTCAATTTCCGTAGCCACCCCCAGGCCTGATTACTGCCACACCTGTTTCAATCAAGAAATCACTTAAATAGGAACTGCCTGACACAGAGAAGTAGACCAAAAGCACCTCAAAAGCTAGACATCATGCCAAGATCCAAAGAAATTCAGGAACAAATGAGAACAGAAGTAATTGAGATCTATCAGTCTGGTAAAGGTTATAAAGCCATTTCTAAAGCTTTGGGACTCCAGCGAACCACAGTGAGAGCCATTATCCACAAATGGCAAAAACATGGAACAGTGGTGAACCTTCCCAGGAGTGGCCGGCCGACCAAAATTACCCCAAGAGCGCAGAGACGACTCATCCGAGAGGTCACAAAAGACCCCAGGACAACGTCTAAAGAACTGCAGGCCTCACTTGCCTCAATTAAGGTCAGTGTTCACGACTCCACCATAAGAAAGAGACTGGGCAAAAACGGCCTGCATGGCAGATTTCCAAGACGCAAACCACTGTTAAGCAAAAAGAACATTAGGGCTCGTCTCAATTTTGCTAAGAAACATCTCAATGATTGCCAAGACTTTTGGGAAAATACCTTGTGGACTGATGAGTCAAAAGTTGAACTTTTTGGAAGGCAAATGTCCCGTTACATCTGGCGTAAAAGGAACACAGCATTTCAGAAAAAGAACATCATACCAGCAGTAAAATATGGTGGTGGTAGTGTGATGGTTTGGGGTTGTTTTGCTGCTTCAGGACCTGGAAGGCTTGCTGTGATAGATGGAACCATGAATTCTACTGTCTATCAAAAAATCCTGAAGGAGAATGTCCGGCCATCTGTTCGTCAACTCAAGCTGAAGCGATCTTGGGTGCTGCAACAGGACAATGACCCAAAACACACCAGCAAATCCACCTCTGAATGGCTGAAGAAAAACAAAATGAAGACTTTGGAGTGGCCTAGTCAAAGTCCTGACCTGAATCCAATTGAGATGCTATGGCATGACCTTAAAAAGGCGGTTCATGCTAGAAAACCCTCAAATAAAGCTGAATTACAACAATTTTGCAAAGATGAGTGGGCCAAAATTCCTCCAGAGCGCTGTAATAGACTCATTGCAAGTTATCGCAAAACGCTTGATTGCAGTTATTGCTGCTAAGGGTGACCCAACTAGTTATTAGGTTCAGGGGGCAATTACTTTTTCACACAGGGCCATGTAGGTTTGGATTTTTTTTTCTCCCTAAATAATAAAAGCCACCATTTACAAACTGCATTTTGTGTTTACTTGTGTTATATTTGACTAATGGTTAAATGTGTTTGATGATCAGAAACATTTTGTGTGACAAACATGCAAAAGAATAAGAAATCAGGAAGGGGGCAAATAGTTTTTCACACCACTGTATGGTGATGCAATGGTTGAGGAGTCTAGAGATGGAATCCCATCCTAGGACCTTTTTTGTGTGAAAGTCTCCATGTTGTCTTGTCAATGTGTTATCCTTGCAAAGGAGGGAGGATGGGTGAATCTGAATTTAAAAAAAGCATGCTTAGTGCTCTGTGGCAACCCCTAACAGGAGCAGCCAAAAGAAAAAGAAGAAGAAGTGCTATTTTAAGAGACTGCAAAATCAACAGATTAACAGATCAACAGATACCACGTAGTCAGATTTAGTTTTTTGCTTTTTGTTATTTTGTGTCCTCCCTATCAACAGTCTTCCAATATCCGTTGGATTCAATACATTCTTTTTGCATGTAATGGTTCTTGAGGGCTTCACTTTGTTTTTATTTTTTGGTGCACTCATTGTTTTGTGTGATATGATTTACTTTTGTTGCTCAGGTTGCCAGGAATGCTTTCTTGCTGTCTAAGGTTCTTGGCACAGGTTTCAATTTTTGCCATGGCTACCATAGAAACTTCAGTTATAAAAAGAATGACACTTTGCTTCAAATAACAATTACATTCTGTTTAAGATTTAGGTTTGCCCTTTAATTTGTTTGAGTGAGTGATCGTTTTGACCCTTGCTTGTTCTACATCAGGATTAGGATTTAATGTCTTTAACCCGTACCTCAGATCTCTGGAGTATCACTCATCTTATGGACAAAGTGGCTCATCGGTCATAGTGTGGCCATTTTGGAATTATTGCAGTTATGAAAAGACAATGGGGAACTGCCTCTTTCATCACTGATATTTAATGTATTTCACATGTTTTCTTAGAGGCTTTATTTGTTGCCTTACAAAGGGTTATTGAAGAGCCAGACTGACAGATCCATGCTTTGAGCATAGCAATTTAAGGGAAATGTCTGGACAACACTTAGGTTATCAAGATAGCAACCACTTTTAAATATTAAAATCAACATCTTAGTTAATATTTTGTCATTTTAATTACCAGCTTTTAAATCTAAACTCTGAATAATTGTACAATGCAGATTTGGAAAAATCATAAATAAATATAGTTTAGTAATATGTCTGTTTAAATGATTTATAAATGACTGCCTAAAGCTGTGTAGCTTGCAGACATCTATGGAATTTTAAAGTTGCACAGGAGAAAAATGTTCAGATTTCTTCCTGCTTTTTCCAGCACACATTTTAAAATGTATGAGAGCGTAGTAAATGATGGCTATAGTTTTAAAATGAATCATTCTAGTGATTTTACATAATTTCTTGGTGCTTGATAAATGAAATCTGGACAGTGTGCAAAGTAATAAAAAATGAGATAAGGAGCATCATGTTGTATTTGTATTTGCTGGAACTGAAAATTGTGGATTTATGCTTTTTGTTTCTAAAACAAACCCCATACTGTTTCATTGTTACACCGGTCTCAATATGCAAGACAAATTGCAAAATTGTAATTATTAGGTAATTATATCACCTCAAGACAGCATATAAAGGAAATGAAAGAATTGGACTCAGCAGCATACTGTTAGGGTCACCATGAGCAACAGTAGGCAGTAGTGAGGGGGTGATGTCTTCAGACTTCTGTATGCATTGTGAAAATGATTAGACTCGACACATTCAAAAAGGTTTGGGGCAGTCACCCATGTATTGTCCCTGGCTGCAATGGGTTTGAAAATCAGACAGAAGTGTCTTCAATGGAGTCTAAAAGCGAACTGTAAAAATGGCGGCTTTAAATGCCAAGACCGGAAGTGACATAAGGGAATCAGAATTGACCTTCTTCTGAAGTCATAACCAGAAGTGACGCTGTTCTAGGCACCGGAACCGGAAGTGTCGTCTTCAGGGATGGGTCAGACAGGTTGTAAAGCAGGTTAAAGCCATTTTTACTAAGTGACCAGGAAAAAGCTACAATTAATTTCCTTCCAGTGTGTTTCAAAGTAAGACACAGGTTGTCAGATTGGATATTTCTCTAAAACTGTAGAAATTCCACTTCCTAGAGGAACGAGAAGGCACTTTGGAATAGTTTTGAGAGCAGAAGATGATAAGTTGTGAAAATGACACAATCGCATTGATTGAGATTGACAACCAATAAGTCGAAATTATGCAAATAATAATAATGCTAAACTAGAACTGAAGTTGTAAGACCACAGCATACAAATCTTTGACCAGAAAGTGAATACAATGAAACACACACACAAGAATTCATAATCTTGGATAACCAAGAAGTGCGTGCTGCTGACCTTTATACCATCATGACTTTGTGACAGTGACATCATGTGACACACACTTCTGATTGTCACAACCACTCCTTCATGGATAAACAACATGGCATCAGGAAAGACTCGATATATTAAAACATGTTCAAAAGTAAATGATAGAAATGGATTCAGCAACTCAAAAAAACTATTGTTGCTTCTGTAAAATTTCAGATTAACACTTGAAAAACTTGAAAAGCAAAAAATTTTTAAAAAGTGAATGATTAACAAGAATATTTAGAAAAAAGTATTTAATAACAACAGTTGCTTTGAAAAAAAAACTGGAAAGGGGCAGTTAAAGATGTAGTAAATAGGCTCAGTGTTGGCAATACTACTACTGTAGGCTGAATATGGTGAACTGAGTGAAGGACATTGACATTGCTTACTTTTAAAGGTTATATTTTAGATAAAATGTGTTTGTTATGTACTGCATTTAAATGGTTAGGGAGTGTTAAAAATGTGTGCTGTAGAGTGAGGACTGAAAAAAAAAATCATTGTGCTATACTTTTCTGCCACTAGATGTCAACCTAAGCCCTATTACAACAAAATTAAACCATCACTGGATTTTCAGTAACCGCCTTTTGTCTGTCTACAATGTAAGTGTGATATTGCAGATCTATTCATTTTAATAACATAACATAACATTCTTGTATCCATTTCATCCAACAGAGCATGAACCTCTTCCAGCAGCATTGAGCACAAGACGGAAATAACCCTGCACTGGGCCCACTAATCCATGGGGGAATTTGGAGTCACCAATTAATATAATCTGAACATTTGAAGGGTGAGGGAAAATAATCCATGCAAACATAAGAAGAATAAGCATGCTGTACATAGGCAGAGGATTCAAGCATGTGAGGTGGCAGGACTACCCATTGCACCATTAACAAAAACAAATGACATCCATCCAACCCGCTATATCCTAACACAGAGTCATGGGGGTCTGCTGGAGCCAATCCCAGGGTGCAAGGTAGGAACAAATCCCAGGCAGGGCGCCAACCCACCGCAGGACACACGCACACCAAGCACAATTTAGGATCGCCAATGCACCTAACTGGCATGTCTTTGGACGGAAACCGGAGCGCCCGGAGGAAACCCACGCAGACATGGGGAGAACATGCAAACTCCATGCAGGGAGGACCCGAGAAGCGAACCCAGGTCTCCTTACTGCGAGGCAGCAGCGTTACCACTGAGCCACCGTGCCGCCCATAAAACAAATGACATGAAAATTATTTTTTAAATATTGCTCATTGTGGACCACTGTCTATAGGAGATTGTACAGAGCACCAACTTTAAAGCTGTTAACCACTGGGGAAATCAATTAAGTAACACAAGAAGAAGAGTGTCTTAGCCAAGTATATATAAATATATATAGTATATGATATAGAATAAACTCATATAATATATACTGTAGGTATACCCTTCTGTTTTTAAAACTCTTCAATTAAATTAAATTAGCATACAGTAAAGTATGAATCTCTGATGGAATGATGTCCCATTCAGGGCTCTTTCCTGTCCTGCACCTCAGTGCTCCCAGTATAGGTGCCGAAATCCAGCAATTCTGAATTAGATTAAGCAAGTTTGAGAATAAGTTCATTAGAGCTAAGTACTTTTTTTTACGTTAGAACAGAAAAACAAAATTGCAGTCTCCAGAAAAGTGAAAATCCATTATGATGTGATAGCCATAGTCATCAAGAAAAGGTAGATAAAGGACCTGAGCCCTTTGGCCATTCAGCTTGTCTCTGTGTGTTGTATCATGTATTAACATTTAGGCTTCTGCCTGGGACTTTATTTAATGAAGGTCCAGATGTCTGGGTAATGGCACATGCCTTGTAGGATTTATATAATGATAACCATTGACTACTTCAATTAAGGATAATTATTCCTGATTTTTAATGCATCCTTAATATTTTAAGATATGTGTCCCAGGTTTCTGTCCACCAAAATTGCACTATGGTGGTGCATCTTATCAATTGGTGCAAAGTCATCCCTATTAAGGAGACTGCAGCAGACAGCTTGCTAAAACCAAGTAAGTTGTCGGTATGTAGAAGTTACTATTTGATGGGTGAGTTGTGGTGCTTTCGGATTGGGTAAATCATCATGGAAAAATACACTATGAGGTTGTTCTAACCTTACCCTGCAATTTTTAATGATCAAAAAGAGCTGATGTCTACAGTAAGTTTAACATCTTGTGCAAAGGTTAGTATCTCAGCTGTCATTGTTTCATGCCATGGCTCTTTAATTTGCGATTCAATGGGATATATATGCACTTGCCTAAAAGATATTGATTAGACCCTGTATTAGTGACAACCTGTCAAAATCTGGAAACACTGAGCTACTGAGACTGGTCATGTGATTGGCGTTCTCCTTAGGCAGATAGTTGTCTTGACGGACAAACACACAATGATAATAAATGATGATAAAAGGTTTTGTGGCACAGAGCTCTCCATTTGAGCAAATCCTTAATGAGTGACAAATAGTGCCTCCGGTTTGCACTGAACTACACACCTTGCACCCCACCTAATTCTTACAGAAAGAAACAAAGAATAGAAATTTGAGACAGCAATTAAAAAAGAGGGCAAGTCCACAAAGTGAAAGAAAATGGTGCAATGGTAACTTTTTCATTTTATGCATAAATTTGGTTTATCTTCAGGGTTATGTTAGATGGACCCTGACATCTCACAAGAAAGACAGCAGACTTACACTCAAATATCAAACACAACTTTGAATATTGTACTTCTTTGTCATCAAGATACCTCTGCTGAGGTTTATTAAAATAAACCTAATGAAGAAGATGAATCACATCTAGAATGAAGAAGAGTTGAACCAGCTGCTTTTCATCCTTGGTTGGTTCCGTCCCTAGGACAGCTGATCCCTGAATTGGTTCTCTTACCCAGGACCTTGAACTGGATTAAGTGAATTAAATAATGGACAAGTAGACTTTTAATAGGACTTCTCAGTAAAACTTGAAATATATTGCTACTATAACTGTGATCAGTGGGAGCCCTCTCAAGCTATCCCCAACCTCAAAGAAGACCCAAAGAATTTGAAAGTATAACATTTTGAGGAATTTTCTTAAATAAAGGAAGGATAACTGAACAGGGAGAATAGTAAGTGTAACAAAAGAAACAAAAAATGATAAAAGGTCTCATAGCTCACTGGCCCTCCCTCTACAGTAGGCACCTCTGCTTGTCTCATGGGGTGGCTGGCCCACTTCTCACAGACACTCAGCACTCTCACCTTCTTCACACCCTGGTCCACCTTCCTTCCTCTTGTTGGTGAAGTTCTTGCCCAATGCTTACCTCACTACTTCCAGGTCTGTGGCCCCATGGCCAGAATGAGTTGTTAAGCCCTGGCCACTTAGTGCTTCCAGGCACACCTGGACCTGGGATCCCGGACACACAAAGTCCTGGGGCTGTATGAGCAGAGCTCCCTTTTGTGGCCTCAAATGTTTCTGCACTCCTGCAGCACCATAAAGTTGTACTGGTGAGGTCCAGATGGGCTGTCCTCACCAGTATCCTTGAGGGGATATGAGATAACATGCCAGAGCTCTATATTGCTCTGTAAATGCTTGAAGAACTCTTTACAAAGTAATAGAAGTTTCCATATTTGAACTGGGACCCTGCATTCCCCAATTATGTGTTGGCAGCACCCTCTGTTGGTCACACAATACAATACAACTTATTTTTGTATTGCACTCTTCAAGTTTGTGTTTCTTTAATACCATTTAAATTTAGTTTTCTAGTTGTACGCCAATTTTTTTTATGTGGTCAATAAAATAAAACCATGCTAACATTACTGGTGATAGAACAGCTGTTATACCAGTCACACGGATAATTTCAAATAAGATGATGTGCCTTATAATGAGGAAATACGTATCATACGAATGAATCACTGTGAAGTTTGCATATTCTCACTGTGTCTGCATGAGTTAACAGCATTTCTAAGGTACTCAGGTTTCCTCCCAAAATGCCAAAGGTGGGTATTTCAGGTAAATATTATCTCTAATTTGGCTCTGTATGTGTAAATGTGTCAACTGACCCTTCACTCTTTTAGAACATACTTTTAGGATGATAGTGTTACCTCATTCTTAAAATAAATCACTAACGTGTTTGTGTTTGAATGATTTTTTTTTTTGTTGTTGTTGTTGAGAAGGCTAGCATTTTGATTGGCACATGACAGTTAGAATTTCACTGGACTGTACACGTGACAATAATGACCCTCAGCATATAATTAAAAACAGAAAATATTCTACTGTGTAAATAATATGACAAAAACTAAAAAAAGGCCACTGAAAGCTCCATGGTAATAGAACAGATTCTGACTTGTCTTTTATGAGTCACTAAAAAGGTATTAATAAGTCTAGCATAACAATATGGATTGTGCAATACCATAGCTCTACAGAAGTGTCTGTAGACTGGTTTCACCGATTCACTGATAAAACTCAATTTTTCTTTTCTGCTTTTACTAAGAACTATTAAATATGGTGAACTTTTCCTAAAAACAGGCTACAATTTTTAAGCAGCTCAGTATGACATATCATAACATTTTAAAACCTACATAATCCAGTCCTATCCTGGCAGAGTAGGGTACAGGTAAACAACCTTGGACATGGCACCAATCACACAGGGAACCAGTTTAAATTCACCAGTTAACCCAATCTGGATGTTTTGGGGAGATGGGGGAGAAAATCCCAAATAGACACAAGGAGAATATTCAGACCCCAAACAGTCAATAACTACAGATTTGTTCCCTAGGTGCTTTATCTGTGACGGAACAGAACTAGACACTGTGCCACCATGTCCTTCTCAAGGATTTTTTCAGACTGTTCATAGAGTGTACTTTAGATTAAGAGAAAATGTTTATGTGGGGGAAACAGCATTTGGGAACAGCCAAAAAAATTGTGATTAGAGGAGGAGCCATCATGCTCCCTGTCATCGATTAGTTCTATGAACGCATGTGAGATACATTAGGAAAAGAGCAGACCTTCCTGTATATGTTATGGCTCCGTGCTTCCCTGTTTCACAATGACTTGTTTGCACCTTTTTCTGTCATTTTTTTATCATTTAGACTGCAGTGTTTTGTTTTTGTATGGCCCTTGGAAGATCCAGTTCTTGACATGCAAGAAGTCTTTAAAGACATCCCTTCATAGTTCTAGGGGTCAGAGGAGTGAATAAGTGGATCGTTGAATTACTGGTTCCTGAGCATCCAGCTGGAAGAGACTTCCATTTCTTGATGTTTTGCTTCAGTTTCAGGGCATTGCTACAATTATGACTGCTGAACATTACAAAACATCTCAGCTTCGGGATGGAATTTGCAGATAATACACGCATGGAGTCACAGTTTGTCAGATCTAAGTTGAGAGTGTGGGAAAAATCTGAGAAACTCCAGATACCTCAGAGCATGGTATTCTCTTCTTTTTTCAGCAGATGTCTCCAGAAGTCCACCTAAGAAGTCCACACAGAGGTGCAAGGAAGTCTGCCAAAGGCTTGAATTGGTTACAGTGTCAATGAAGCTATTTCTGTTCATTTGCCTCCAGGACACTATAAAAGTATCTGAGACAAATAAGTTGCTCCAAGCTATTTTAAATAGAGAAACTCTGTTGCTACAGCTGAAAATCATACTTTAACAAAGTGTAACTCAAGGGAAGAACAAATCTTATTAAGCATTTGGAACTGACTAACTTATTATTGAAGAGGAAGTCTTGTACTGTCTCCATCGACTGGCTGTTGATTTGCTTGGATAAAGCCATTCTTCATTGACGCTTGTGACAGATGATCAATAAACACATCCTTAGACTCAGACATGGTGCCTGTATTAAAAGAACTCTTGTTTAACTTATTGAATGTTTTTTTTCTTTTAGAGTTGATTATTTTAGGAGCATAAAAGAGGAGGAGATGTTGAGAGCATGCACTGATAGCATGTTGCCGCACCTACCACACAACAAACCACCAAGTGTAGCGGGTGACACCTCAGCACCACAGTGCTGGAGTTCCAATCCTGCCACCAACCCCCAAGTTATCCCTGCAAGTTGAAGGACCTGCTTACACCAGATTAACGTCATACCCAGGACAAAACAATCGCAGGTTAAGGGCCTTGCTCAAGGGCCCAACAGAGTACAGTCAACTTATGACATTTACGGGAACCTTCTGATTGCCGGCGCAGATCTCTAGCTTCAGAGCCATCACTCCACAGCATGAAAGATCTGAGCAATATTTCTGTTTTTGACGTTTTCAGAATAAACACGTAATGCAAACAATCGTACTTTGCTCCAGGAATGCTAGATACAGTAGTTTTGTGTTGGGCCACTCTGACCTTCTCTTTGGCATCTTGTTCACTCTGCCAGCTCATGGGAAATGTACAGAGGCATACTTTTCTAGCCAGGGAGTTCTCTGTATTGCATGGATTTGGAAAATTGAAGGCCAATGATATTATGAATCCAGATCCAGGCGTTTTAAGCCTTCTGTGCCTTCTGTGATCCTGGGAAATGTGAACTCAATCTCAAATAAGATCGACGAACTGGCTGTGCTGGTGAAAAATGTCAGAACCTACAGAGAATGCAGTTTGTTGTGTTTTAGTGAAATGTGGCTAACTACCACCATCCCAGATGCTAACGTGGAGCTACCCGGGTTTAGCACAGTTAGAGCGGACAGAGATGCAAGTACCTGCGGGAAGCACAAAGGAGGAGGACTCGATCTCTATGTTAATACACGGTGGTGTAACTCTGGACATGTTAACGTCAAAATCTTCACTTGCTGCAGGGACATCAAACTGTTGGCCGTAAGTTTACGTCCCTATTACTTGCCCAGAGAGTTTGGACACGTCATTGTTGTTATTGTATACATTCCTCCTCGGGTGGACGTGGAGACAGCGAGTGACATCATCCATTCTGCTGTTGCTAAGTTACAAATGCAGCACCCTGAGGTGCTTGTGCTAATCACTGGAGACTTTAACCATGTGACGCTGGACAAAACATGACCTGCCTTCTCCCAGTATGTGCACTGTAACACCCGGGGAAATAAGACTATTGACCTACTGTATGCAAACGTTAAAGACGCATACGGCGCCGCCCCGCTGCCTGCGCTTGGGAAAGCAGATCATAACCTGGTTCTGCTTCAGCATCACTATAAACCAAAAGTGAGAGTCCTACCTACAACCACACGATCATTCAGGAAGTGGACCCCGGAGGCTGAGAATACTCTGAGAGAATGTTTTGGAACTACAGACTGGGATATCCTGCAGGGATCTCATAGTGAGAACATTGAGGAAGTTGTTGACTGCACTACTGACTACATCAAGTTCTGTATGGACATTGTAGTTCCAGTAAGAACAGTACGCTGCTATGCTAACAACAAGCCATGGATTACAAGTGACATCAAGGGCCTTTTGAACCAGAAGAAAAGGGCTTTTAAAGACGGTGATCAGCATGAGCTCAAGCGCGTGCAGAAGGAACTCCGAGTCCAGCTCAGGATGGCGAAGGAGCAGTACAGGAGAAAGCTGGAGCAGAAGTTGCAGAATAACAGCATGAAGGAAGTGTGGGATGGGATGAAGATCATCACTGGCTGCAGCTCGAAGCAGGGTGCCACCATCGAGAGAGATGTGGAGAGAGCAAACCAAATGAACAACTTGTTTAACAGGTTTGACCACCCTAACCCACTCTCACCTCGGAGTACTGCACCCTCCACACATCCTTCTGCTGATACCAGCATAGGAGAGACATCCCCACCCATAATTACAACAGCGCAGGTGAGCAGAGAGCTGAGGAGACTTCGTGCCAGCAAAGCAGCGGGTCCAGATGGAGTATCGCCACGACTGCTGAAGGTCTGTGCATCGGAGCTGGGGGGGTCCTCTACAGCGTATCTTCAACCTGAGCCTGGAACAGGGGAGAGTCCCGAGGCTTTGGAAAACATCTTGCATCACCCCAGTCCCAAAGGTATCACGTCCTAGTGAGCTGAATGACTTTCGGCCTCTTGCTCTGACATCACATGTGATGAAGACCATGGAGAGGCTGCTGCTTCACCACCTTAGGCCACAGGTTCAACACGCCCTTGACCCTCTGCAGTTTGCATATCAGGAGAAGGTGGGAGCGGAGGATGCCATCATCTATATGCTACACCGATCCCTCTCCCACTTAGACAGAGGCAGTGGTGCTGTAAGAATTATGTTTCTAGACTTCTCTAGCGCCTTCAACACAATCCAACCTCTGCTCCTTAGGGACAAGCTGACAGAGATGGGAGTAGATTCATACCTGGTGGCATGGATCGTGGACTATCTTAAAGACAGACCTCAGTATGTGCATCTTGGGAACTGCACGTCTGACATTGTGGTCGGCAACACAGGAGCGCCACAAGGGACTATACTTTCTCCGGTCCTGTTCAGCCTATATACATCGGACTTCCAATACAACTCGGAGTCCTGCCACATGCAAAAATTCGCTGATGACACTGCTATCGTGGGCTGCATCAGGAATGGGCTGGAGGATGAGTATAGGGACCTAATCAATGACTTTGTTAAATGGTGCGACTCAAACCACCTACAACTGAACACCAGCAAAACCAAAGAGTTGGTGGTGGATTTTAGGAGGCCCAGACCCCTCATAGACCCCGTGATCATCAAAAGGTGACTGTGTGCAGATGGTGCAGACCTATAAATATCTGGGAGTGCAGCTGGATGATAAATTAGACTGGACTGCCAATACTGATGCGCTGTGCAAGAAAGGACAGAGCCGACTATACTTCCTTAGAAGGCTGGCGTCCTTCAACATCTGCAATAAGATGCTGCAGATGTTCTATCAGACAGTTGTGCCGAGCGCCCTCTTCTATGCGGTGGTGTGCTGGGGAGGCAGCATTAAGAAGAAGGACGCCTCACGCCTGGACAAACTGGTGAGGAAGGCAGGCTCTATTGTAGGCATGGAGCTGGACAGTTTAACATCTGTGGCAGAGCGACGGGTGCTCAGCAGGCTCCTATCAATTATGGAGAATCCACTGCATCCACTTAATAGTATCATCTCCAGACAGAAGAGCAGCTTCAGCGACAGACTGCTGTCACGGTCCTGCTCCACTGACAGATTGAGGAGATCGTTCTTCCCCCAAACTATGCGACTCTTCAATTCCACCCGGGGGTGTAAACGTTAACAATTAACATTATACAAAGTTATTGTCTGTTTTTCACCTGCATTATTATCATTCTTTAATTTAATATTTATTGTATCAGTATGCTGCTGCTGGAGTATGTGAATTTCCCCTTGGGATTAATAAAGTATCTATCTATCTATCTATCTATCTATCTATCTATCTATCTATCTATCTATCTATCTATCTATCTATCTATCTATCTATCTATCTATCTATCTATCTATCTATTCTTGACGTACATTTATTTTTCTTTTTTAACATGGATTCAGATCTTCCTATTTTTCATTGTCTTTATTGTTTTTATAATGTCATGCATTTTGATAGTCTCTTTTTATATTTGTTTTATTAATGCTATTTTGTATCATATTAAATGTTTATTATGCGATTAGGCGGCACGGTGGCGCAGTGGTAGCACTGCTGCCTCGCAGTAAGGAGACCCGGGTTTGCTTCCTGGGTCCTACCTGCGTGGAGTTTGCATGTTCTCCCTGTGCCTGTGTGGGTTTCCTCCGGTTTCCTCCCACAGTCTAAAGACATGCAGATTAGGTGCATTGGCGATCCTAAATTGTCCCTAGTGTGTGCTTGATGTGTGGGTGTGTGTGTGCCCTGCGGCGGGCTGGCACCCTGCCTTGGGATCTGTTCCTGCCTTGCGCCCTGTGTTGGCTTGGATTGGCTCCAGCATGACCCTGTGTTGGGATATAGCGGGTTGGATGATGACTGATTTAACATTATGTGATTACTACATTTCTGAATGTGTTGTCCCCTTTTTCTCAAGTTGATCCGTAACTGGCTAAACCACGAGTGTTGAATTCCAGGCCTGGAAGGCCGCCGTAGCTGCAGGGTTTTTATTCTGACCATTTTCCTATCAGTGACCAGGTTTCAATCCTAATTAACTTTTTTTAACATTTTAATAGCCAAATTTTTAAGGATTCAATCCTCTGAATTGATTCTTTTCTTCATTAAATGACAGCCAAACAGAAATGAGATGTGACACGAGCTGACACTCCGACCTCATACTGTGACTTCAACTCTGGCCCAGTATCAATGACTTAACTTCCGGTTCCCCCTGATGACTTCACTTCTGACCCACACTACTGATGTCACTTCCTGCATGATCATTTCCGCTTCCTCTCAGTATCTCATTTCCTGCCATCATTCCATAAAAGACCTGCGAAGAGATTGCTTTGTTGTCAAATGTGCTTTTTTCAAGTTTTGACTGTTAAATCAGTCTTTTACAATTACTCACCACACCAACATTATACTGGGAATTCTCCCAACTCTTTATTTTGTGTTTCTCTGTCTTATTTCTTCACAGACGGAATTACAAAATGTGCACAAAGGGATATATCTTATCTTGCAGAAGCTAATGAAAGATGTAGCAAACCCAGAAAGACAATTAGCTTTTTAATGCCAGTTTTATTATACGGCTAAATTGCAGATATCATTTATCCACCCATTTCAGTGTAGTTAGGGTTTAAAGATAGCAAAAGAATAAAATATAAAATTAAGCCAAACAATAAACAACAAAAGGTCTGCACGCCTTTAGTGCATTTCCAGTAGTTAAAAAGGAAGCACATACTGGAGAGCTCACAATATCACATAATGAACACAGGCTTCATGGAGGAGCAACGTTTTCTCTGATTTTCACCAAACAAAGCATTACCACTGATTTTGGATTTGCCACCTGCATTTCTGCCAGTGGTGCCTGAGGTTTCAGGTATGTACCTGGCAACAATGCCTGTGACGTGGCAACTTTGATGGAAACATCAGCACACAACATCCTAAACTCTAAAACACAAACAAAATAAAAAAGATTGTAAAACAAGGCAAATAGCAAGAACAGTGGAAAGATGGGCCCAAAAATCAAAAACATTTACAACTTTTCTGTCATTTCCAACGGGGGGAGTTTTTTTTAATAATGGACGATGCTCAGTTTTACCATTATAAGGTGACAACTGACACTGTGATATATATTGTTTTGTTTCAAGCCACTTAACCGATGGCAGGGACATTTTTATATCCTGGATTAGCAATGAAGTCTTGGTGGTCCAACAATTTTACCTTCTTGTGTTCCAGCCATTAGCTTTAGGTGTGGATTTTTGAAAATAATTTTAAAATGATGTCATCTCAAAATTCAGCCACTTAAAAAACTGTCACTCGACTAGCAGGTTTTCTAGCCGGTAGTTTGCAAATCAAATCCTGATCTAATGATATACCAACTGACATCCCTGAGGCAAGATATGAGCTTCTTGTTTAGTGAGTAATGGGGGAGCAGTTCAACAAGCTTTTTTCTTTACAATGGGTGATGTGGCTTTTTGGATTTTATATACAGTTTTACATTGTTTGGCTTTTGATTTGACTAATTTAAACAGTTGATATTTAATATGCTGTCTAAGAATGGATTAAACAGTGTTTGTTGTATTCCTTTGTAGAACACAGAAGATGGCTTTTTTAGAGCTATGTCTTTAATCATTAATTAAATAAAAAGCTAATGAGAAGGCATCTGCTGTATATTTCAATGTATGCAGTGTATCCTGTTTTCAGAGTTGAAACCTGTGAAAATCTAATCATATAACATAGCAATGCTGCATGCTACGTTATATATTTCACTGATGTTTGTTTCTCCAGCATGCTGTCCTCCTTTACATTCCTTATTCCTGCTATTTCTTCCTGTTACCGTGTCCGTCTCCAAGGCCGATGGGTCTCTCTTCCCTCAAGTTCTTTGACTTCTGGTGCACTGTGCTTGCTCCCCTGGCTTCCTGTTGCTACAAGGATCCAGTTCAAAACACTTGTCTTGATCTATAGTTCTCTGATCGGGTCTGCTCCTCAATATGTCCAGTCCTTGATTTCTCCTTATGTCCCTTCAAGACAACTCCATTCTGCCTGTCAGATGGCCATCCCTCCTCTTGCCAGCCGTGCCAGGACTGGACAATGTTTTTCTGCGGCTTGCTCCAAAGCTGTGGAATGATCTCCCTTTGTCTAATCTTACTGCACACAAATTACTTTAGATGATGTTTGTGCCATCCTGGAGGTGCTGTTCTACCTGTACAACCTGAATCAGCTGCAGGCACCGCCTCATGCTACCAATAGTGACAAGGACACTAGCAAAACACAGAACTAGAGAAGAATTAGTCAGGGAGGATAAAAAGAGAGCAATTGTCTGTGGCCACAACCTGCCAATCCATTCCCATTCCATTGCTGTTGCCTCTTCAGTGCAGCTGTTGTCACTTTCATTTGAACCAAAGCAGGTGAAGTTGATTCACAATCACTGCTTCCTAACTGGACAGATTGATATCCCTGGAGCTTAATTGACTTGGTGTTAGACTGTGATGATTAAGTGTTCCCATAATGTTTTGAGCAGTGTATGTAAATAAAGTGCCATGCTAACATATACTTACAGTGGTGTGAAAAACTATTTGCCCCCTTCCTGATTTCTTATTCTTTTGCATGTTTGTCACACAAAATGTTTCTGATCATCAACCACATTTAACCATTAGTCAAATATAACACAAGTAAACACAAAATGCAGTTTGTAAATGGTGGTTTTTATTATTTAGGGAGAAAAAAAAATCCAAACCTACATGGCCCTGTGTGAAAAAGTAATTGCCCCCCTGAACCTAATAACTGGTTGGGCCACCCTTAGCAGCAATAACTGCAATCAAGCGTTTGCGATAACTTGCAATGAGTCTGTTACAGCGCTCTGGAGGAATTTTGGCCCACTCATCTTTGCAAAATTGTTGTAATTCAGCTTTATTTGAGGGTTTTCTAGCATGAACCACCTTTTTAAGGTCATGCCATAGCATCTCAATTGGATTCAGGTCAGGACTTTGACTAGGCCACTCCAAAGTCTTCATTTTGTTTTTCTTCAGCCATTCAGAGGTGGATTTGCTGGTGTGTTTTGGGTCATTGTCCTGTTGCAGCACCCAAGATCGCTTCAGCTTGAGTTGACGAACAGATGGCCGGACATTCTCCTCCAGGATTTTTTGGTAGACAGTAGAATTCATGGTTGCATCTATCACAGCAAGCCTAAAAGGTCCTGAAGCAGCAAAACAACCCCAGACCATCACACTACCACCACCATATTTTACTGTTGGTATGATGTTCTTTTTCTGAAATGCTGTGTTCCTTTTACGCCAGATGTAACAGGACATTTGCCTTCCAAAAAGTTCAACTTTTGTCTCATCAGTCCACAAGGTATTTTCCCAAAAGTCTTGGCAATCATTGAGATGTTTCTTAGCAAAACTGAGACGAGCCCTAATGTTCTTTTTGCTTAACAGTGGTTTGCGTCTTGGAAATCTGCCATGCAGGCCGTTTTTGCCCAGTCTCTTTCTTATGGTGGAGTCGTGAACACTGACCTTAATTGAGGCAAGTGAGGCCTGCAGTTCTTTAGACGTTGTCCTGGGGTCTTTTGTGACCTCTCGGATGAGTCGTCTCTGCGCTCTTGGGGTAATTTTGGTCGGCTGGCCACTCCTGGGAAGGTTCACCACTGTTCCATGTTTTTGCCATTTGTGGATAATGGCTCTCACTGTGGTTCGCTGGAGTCCCAAAGCTTTAGAAATGGCTTTATAACCTTTACCAGACTGATAGATCTCAATTACTTCTGTTCTCATTTGTTCCTGAATTTCTTTGGATCTTGGCATGATGTCTAGCTTTTGAGGTGCTTTTGGTCTACTTCTCTGTGTCAGGCAGCTCCTATTTAAGTGATTTCTTGATTGAAACAGGTGTGGCAGTAATCAGGCCTGGGGGTGGCTACGGAAATTGAACTCAGGTGTGATACACCACAGTTAGGTTATTTTTTAACAAGGGGGCAATTACTTTTTCACACAGGGCCATGTAGGTTTGGATTTTTTTTCTCCCTAAATAATAAAAACCATCATTTAAAAACTGCATTTTGTGTTTACTTGTGTTATATTTGACTAATGGTTAAATGTGTTTGATGATCAGAAACATTTTGTGTGACAAACATGCAAAAGAATAAGAAATCAGGAAGGGGGCAAATAGTTTTTCACACCACTGTATATCTATCTATTCATCAAGAAAAAGAACAAAAGCATACTTAGGTGGGATGATCAAAGGGAAAGTACTGAGTATAATATACAGAAGCCCCAAACAAGAACTGTAAAATACAAATCTGTTCTCCATGGCAACCACATTTAAATCCCTAAAGACAACGAAGAGTAATCCCACCCTAAATGGTTCATGTATTAAAACCATCCCCTATCACACGGGTGTTGAACTCCGGTCCTGGAGGGCCACAGTGGCTGCAGGTTTTCAGTCTAACCATCTACTTAATTAGTGACCAGCTTTTGCTGCTAATTAACTTCTTTTGCCTTAGTTTTAATTCACTTGACTCAAGCGACCTTTGTTGTTTCTTTTTCCTTAATTAGCAGCCAAATAATAGTGAGATACAAAACAAGCCACCACATGACCAGCTCTCCTGTGCCCTTCACACAATATCTGAAAATAAGATAAGATAAGAAAGGTGTCTCAGTAAGGTTGATCCCTCAGGTCCCCAAAACATTTTGATGGTGTTCTTGGAAAAAACAGAAAAATCAACAGTTTTGGAAATGTCTTCTGTTGCAGAATGAGAGCAGCAGCAAGCCATGGAATTAAATTAATTAAGTTAATTAACAGCAAGAATCGGTTTCTCATTAAGAAAGTGATTGGAGTGAAATTGGTTGGAGTTTGAAGCCCCAATTTATCTGGTCATCTGTTGGGTTGTTTCATGTCTCATTTCTGTTTGGCTGTCATTTAATGAAGACATTAATCAATTCAGAGCACTGAATCTTTAAAAACAGAGCTACTAAAATGAAGGGGAAAAGAATTTAATTAGCCGTGAAAACTGGTCACTGATTAGGGGAATGGTTAGAATGAAAACCTGCAGCCACTGTGGCCCACCAGGCCCGGAGTTTGACACTCCTGCCCTATCATGTCACCCTCATGGAGTCTGTTTCTGACATTTTGGTCAAAAACATGAACACCAGTAGCCAGCTGGAAGTCATTTTATAGGGCTCTGGCAGTGTTCCTCTTATTCCTCCTCACACGAAGGACCAAATACAATTCTTGCTGCTGGGTTAATGTCCTACTAGAGCCCTGTCTGGCTCTCCTCATGTAATGGCCTGTCTCCTGGTATCTCCTCCATGCTCTTGAGACTGTGCTAGGAGACACGGCAAACCTTCTTACAAGAGAAAGCTGGGACTTGGGCTCACAGCCCATGACCCTGTGGATCAATTGGTATTTGCCAGAGAATACCACAACTGGCAACTCCCCCATTGGCACCCTGTTCTCTTCACAAATGAGAGCAGCTTCATGTAGACGTGAAAGAGACCGAAGGTGCCATGGAAAACATTATGCAGCCTGCAACATCACCCTGCATGACTAATGTGGTGGTGGGTCAGTGATGGTCAGGATAGGCATATCCTTGAACGGTCACACAGACATCCACTGCTAGGCAATGATAGCCTAACTGCTGTTAGATACCAGGATGAAATCCTCAGAGCCATTATCAGACTGCTGGTGCAGTGGGCCCTGTGTTCCACCTCGTGCAAGACAATGCCCGGCCTCATGTGGCCAGAGTGTGTAGGCAGTTCCTTGATGCCATTGACAGGCCTGCACTTTCCCCAGACCTGAATCCAGTTAAGAACCTCTGAGACATTATGAATCTGTCCAGGAGCTCAGTGATGCCTTGATCCAGGTCTTGGAGGAGACCCCCCAAGACACCATGACACCCCAGATTTTGTTGTGAGTGCATGCAGGCACATTATGATATGCCATGATGAAATTCACACAAGTTGGATCAGCCTATGATTTGAGTTTTTGACTTTGATTTTCGGTGTGATGTTGAATCTGATTTTGGCTTCCATTGACCATTATTACATCCTTTTGTTCTCAATGAATTACACAGTATTACCCTGTAAATATTTTCCCCTTGAATATCTCATTCATCGAGATTTGATGTGTGATTTAAGTGTTCCTTTAGTTTTTTTGAGCAGTGAACAGTATATACTTATTAATTTTTGTTGGTCATTGTATACAACTGGGAGTTTGCATGTTCTCCCCGTGTCTGCGTGGGTTTCCTCCGGGCGCTCCGGTTTCCTCCCACAGTCCAAAGACATGCAGGTTAGGTGCATTGGTTGTCCTAAATTGTCTCTAGTGTGTGCTTGGTGTGTGGATGTTTGTGTGTGTGTGCCCTATGGTAGGCTGGCGCCCTGCCCGGGGATTTGTTCTTGCCTTGCACCCTGTGTTGGCTGGGATTGGCTCCAGCAGATCCCCTTGACCCTGTGTTAGGAAGTAGGGGGTTGGATAATGACTGACTGACTGAGTGTATACAACTGTCTCTTGCTTGTTTCTACACATGCTTGCTTGTGTTTAAGCAATGATTGCCAGGGTTGTGCCCACTGTAAGACTTGTGTATGGTCAATGAGTTTGCATGCACAGCCAGCTGCATAGGCTGGTGCATCATAACAGCAGTTGTGTCATGTCGAAGCCAGGGTTTCTTCCCTGGCTGAGGTTTAAAATCATGTTTCATTATTGGTTTTGTCTATGTATTTCAGCATTGTTTGTTATGCTTCATGTGTTTTGAGGGTGGTCCTGCAAAAGGTGGGGCAACCATCCAGTCACTGCCTAGAAATGCCCTTTGCTCTATAAACCTGGAGGGTCTCCCACAGTTCCTGATGATTCAATTTAAATGCGCTGAGGAGTGGTGAGTTTACTTGTGTTTATTATTATTTCTTTGAATTATTAGATCTCTGGATATTCCACCTATTGCTCCGTTTTTTGACATTTGCCTTGGACTTCTGCACTGAGACCTTATTCGACTTAGATTGCCTTTGCTTCAGGCAATTCCTTTTGCCTAGTGTACTCTGTTAAGCTTGCTGTTCTTACTGAGCACTGTGTTAAAAATAATAAAAAAATCTAAAAATATTCTGCATGTGCCTTTATTAGTAGCCAGGCTCTGATGATGATAGCCTCCTTTGGTGGAAAATTTTTGGAAGTGCTTTTGGAATTTTGATGAACTTTTTAGTACTTTGGGACTCCTAGTCCATGACAGATTGATGTTTTAAAGGGGTCCAGGTCAATTTTTCCTGATCTTTACCTGTCGTTTTATTTTTATTTACTTATTCAGCATTTTTTGGCCCTGCTTTTTTGTAATTGAATTTACCATTAGGCTCATCTCTCTCTTCATTGTGTTGAATGGATAAAGAAGATCCTTACATATCACTTTGTAGGCACTGTGAGCTTAAGCATTCCTAAGCATACAAATCCTGAAAAATAACTCAAAATGTCCACTTGTGGGGATAAAACATAAAAATCTGGCTAGACACACAACGGCTATATCGCGCTTCGACTTTCGCGGCTTCACTCTATCGCGGATTTTATATGTAAGCATATTTAAATATATATCGCGGATTTTTTGCTGGTTCGCGGATTTCGGCGGACAATGGGTCTTTTAATTTCTGGTACACGCTTCCTCAGTTGGTTTGCCCAGATGCTATTGGCAGATGGCTGAGAAGCTACCCAACCAGAGCGCGTATTAAGTATTAAATAAAACTCCTCAAATATATTGTGAGCAGGGGGGTTGTTTGCACCCCTAGAGGACACGGCCGCTCCTCAAAAAACGCTGAAAGATTACCTTCACAGTGCTCCCTTCTTTGCTGGGCTTACTTGTGGCTGCTTTGCAAGCGATATGCTTCCTGCACGGTGCTTCGCATACTTAAAAGATCAAACAGCACGTATTGATTTTTGATTGTTTGCTCTCTCTCTCTCTGCTCCTGACGGAGGGGGTGTGAGCAGAGAGGGAGAGGATAGAGGACGCTCCTCTAAAAAATGCTGAAAAATGCTTGCTCCCTTCCTTGCAGCTACTTTGTCCGGTGGTGCTTCGCATACTTAAAAGCCAAACAGCCCTATTGATTTTTGACTGTTTGCTTTTTTCTCCCTCTCTCTCTGAAACGCACTCCTTTGAAGAGGAAGATATGTTTGCATTCTTTTAATTGTGAGACTGAACTGTCATCTCCGTCTTGTCATAGAGCACAGTTTAAACTTTTGAAAAAGAGACAAATGTTTGTTTGCAGTGTTCGAATAACGTTCCTGTCTCTCTACAACCTCCTGTGTTTCTGCGCAAATCTGTGACCCAAGCATGACAATATAAAAATAACCATATAAACATATGGTTTCTACTTCGCGGATTTTCACCTTTCGATTGGGTCTGGAACGCAACCCCCGCGATGGAGGAGAGATTACTGTATTAAAAAAAAGATTTTTTTACAAAGTTCTATTAACAAAAATAAGCTCCATGGAGCACAAAGGCACAAAAAGCAATTCCTTCAACAGGCGTAAAAGTGAAAAATATCCCAATCTGATATCCCAGAGGGAAAGTCAAAACACAGAGCAAAAGGACACAAAAAATCCAGTAGATCACAAAGTACAAAATAAAAATGGAGGAACTCACCACACCACAAGCACATTCACAATGAACTGCAAGAAACTGTGAATGTTCCTTTATGGTGCTGAGTGCAGTCCCTTGACAGTGATGGACAGTTGACCAGCCTTTTGGGAACAACCTAGAAAAGACCAACAGACAGCTGTTTGTGAGGCTAAGGGGCTGTGGGTCAGAAATGGTGGTGTGTAATACTGGAGCACCTCAGGGAACTGCCCTGTCTCCCTTCCTATTTACCCTCTGCACAACAGACTTCCAGCACAATACCTGCGCTTACCATCTACAGAAATTTTCAGATGATTTGCCTGTCATAGGCTGCATTAATAATGGAGACAAGTCAGAGTACAGGGAGACTTTGGAGGACTTCGTCATGTGGTGCAGGGACAACAACCTGCAATTCAGCATCAGCAAGACAAAAGAGCTGGTGGTGGACTTCTGATGTGCCAAGAAGCCCCTCTGAGACCAGTCACCATTCAGGAGAAAGATGTATAAATAGTGACAGTAATTTTGAACAGCATGTGTTTATCTCATTGCTCTATTGAGTCATTCAAGTTTTTTGTAAAATCAATGTTATTATATTGTACTAGTGGGATTACCCCCGGCTCGCTTTGCTCGCCAACCCCCATGGCCTGCGTTATGTGCCAGTCACTTCGCATCTCTGCTGCTTGTGTTGTGAAGAGGGGTGCTGAACGCACCCCAAGGAGACACAGTTGCTCCTCCAAAACCCCCTCTTAAATGGTGATACCATGGGAAACAAATACAGTTTTCTTTTTTACCTCCTCTTTGCTCGATCAGCTGCTGGCTTGCTGCATCTCGTGCGGCGCTTCAAACATTTAACAGTCTGTACAGCAGCTGTCTTACTCTTTGTCTTTTATTTCCAGCCCTGGGTGTGGTTAAATCTATTGGCACAAAGTCTTGTCTCGCAGGACGTGAGTTCTTGATATTTTAGTTTATAATTTAAAAGCGTAATAAGAATCTGAAAATCTAACAACATCACATTAAAGTTCGATAAATTCTGAAAAGAATCATACCAAACATTTATATGTAGGTTTTAAAATAAGCCTGATTTAAAGCGTGACATAAAAAGTCACATAAAATCATTGCACAAAATCGTTGCACTTCTGGGCTTAGGATTTTATTTATATAGAGTAGTGTAGCAGTAGACGCTCTTATCGACCTCTTGAACCCTCAGGTACCACGCCAAACACCAGGTAAAAGACCAATTATTATTTATTAAACAACTAGCAAAATACCCGCGCTTCGCAGTGGAGAAGTAGTGTGTTAAAGAGGTTATGAAAAAAAAAGGAAACATTTTAAAAATAACGTAACATGATTGTCAATGTAATTGTGTTGTCATTGTTATGAGTGTTGCTGTGTTTTATATATATAAAATACACACACACACATATAAACATATATATATATATATATATATATATACATATACACATATATATACATATCTACATATATATATATATATATATATATATATATATACATATACACATCCACATATCAACATATATATATACACATATATACACACACACACGCTTTATGGGTGATGATTGTTTTACTCTTTTTATGTTTATTTTATTTTATTGTAGAATCAAGTCCTATCTGCGCACAGCAGGGCAGCCATGTGCGGATGCGTATGGTGTATTCACTCCATGTTATCGTGCATTGCGCTGTCAGTGGTATTTTGATAAAAGAATTTGAACAACATATAAGAAGCGTATAAATTATTAAACAGTAAAACATTAACATTTAAGAAGTAAAGTTACATTAAGTACTACTGCAGTGCCTTCGGGTTCACCTCATTTTTTGTTTGCCCATTACATGCTTAAATGTATAAATGTTTTGGTGCACCTACCGGAGAACATGCGACATATAACCGAGCGTGGGAGAAGCATGGATTTTAAACACGCGTTGAGTTGATCTGCTGGTCTCCCTCGTGGAATAACTGGTAATGTTTGACTAACATCTACAGCGAGTAAAACGACATTACCTCCTATTTTTTTTTTTACGATCTCTGAGATCTTGCTTTTTTCGGTTCAAGGCTTCATAAGCTCTTTTATGTTGTATGGTGTAGTTATCCCAAACCATCATCTTTGAATGTTGCAAGACTTTCGCCTTGTATGTAGAGCGGGGTAATTACATTCATTGCATTCCTAGTCTGAATCACAATCTGATTGTATGGGTGGTTACCTGGCACTGTACGGTTGCCACCCGTCCTTTAAAATACGGAATCGTGGCGCGTTTGAGAATGAAATTGCGCGTCCCGTTTTGAATCAATACTGGACGGGATTTATCCCGTATTTTTTTTATAATTTTTTTTTTAAAGCAGCATCTCATGCAAATCATCCCACACGCATTTTATGACGATGCCTCCTTTCCTACTTTTGATTGGGTAATACTTGATGTCATCGTTAGTTTGATTGGTGTTTTTAACTGTCCAGTGAGGAGGGCGTGTCTTTTAAGTACAGTCTGCAAAGTGTTGGCACTGAGATGTGGCGTCAGCGCCATACTTGAAGCCCCTAACGTTGCGGTCAGCAAGTCGGCTAACATCCGCCATGTGCCGTCTTTCAGTTGCGAGAAGCAGATCATAGAATGGTTGAAACTGTTGCCCCTAACGTTGCGCCACGGCGTGTGGTTCATTTATACCTCGTGTGTTCTCATTAAACTTTTATCTCGCGAATATGTTATTGCAATCCGCAGCGGGAGCGTTTCTATAAACTTAATTTAAACTTACGTTTTACACCGTGCTTTCTTTCCCTTATGAACATGCTTGTATGCTTAACTCGCTCCGTTCTCAATTGTTTAATTAATTTTTTGCTCTTAGCTGTTCGCGGCTCTTCCTCCATTTCCCCCTACTTCGTTCTTTTATCTCGCGAATATGTTATTGCAATCCTTAACGGGAGCGTTTCAATAAACTGATTGAAAATAGTTTTGCATTTACCTTTTTAGTAAAAGGCGAGCTTTTAAGCCTGAGAAATCAGCCCGTAAATGCACACGTTTAATTGCACATGTGTTAATATGTATGCTTACACAGTATTAAAAGACAGTCAAAAATTAACGTCATTTACCTTCGTTCCCGCGTGCGACTCGTGCTGTAAATCTCTTCCTTGTTTTTAGTTCACGTGATTACGTAGGAGGCGTGATGACGCGATACGTGACTCCGCCTCCTCCATTACAGTGTATGGACAAAAAATATGTTCCAGTTATGACCATTACGCTTTGAATTTTGAAATGAAACCTGCCTAACTTTTGTAAGTAAGCTGTAAGGAATGAGCCTGCCAAATTTCAGCCTTCCACCTACACGGGAAGTTGGAGAATTAGTGATGAGTGAGTCAGTCAGTCAGTGAGTGAGTGAGTGAGTGAGTCAGTGAGGGCTTTGCCTTTTATTAGTATAGATAATACTGTGCACAAAGCACCCTCCACTCCACACTACTCATACAATAACCAATATTCTCAATACAATAATCACTCCTCCTCTCCCAGACACTTCACCACCCTACCTCCCAGTTCAGCTCAGCGTCTGGGCTTTCCCACAGTCCTTTTATATTCCCTGACCCGGAAGTGTTTCCCATCCTACAGTCCATGTGATTTCTTATCACTTCCGGGTCAGATAAAAAGTCCTTCTCTTCAACCTGGAAACACGTCGTTCCTTCTGGTCATATGATCATGACGTGCTTCCGGGTTATAGGGCATGTATAAGTCCTTGAGCCTCCCTGCAGCGTCCTCTGGTGGGCCCCACGGTGTCCAGCAGGGTTGGGAATAAAAACTCCATTGTCCATAATTCCCTGCTGGTCTTCGGGGCACTTCCATGCTACAGGGAGGGCTCCATCTAGCGCCCTGGGGGTATTGGCCGGGATGAACCACAGTAGATTATATAATATGAATATTGTATTTTATTGTATTATGTATATATATTATATGCATTATACATACTTTACTTGACTTATGGCTGTGCTGTTTTAGAGAGAGAGAGAGAGGGCAACATTTTCTGAGAAATGACCAGGGAGTGGACTTAGTCTTATTTGGGCTGAAGTTGCAGCCAGGGAGTCAGATAGCACTACTGTCAATGTCTAAAGACTAACCAATATTCAAAGCCTTAAAACCAGTAAGATATTCCAAAAACCATAATAAATCATAACTAGAACAGCTAACCAAACACATACAAAGTTTATCCAATCTCAGATAATTATGTGATGCACACCCTTCTGGTAATTGTGACAATGACAACAACCAATGTCAAAGTACCAAAAAATGGTGACGCCCTTGATAAAACAATATAATGGGAAGATAAAAGTTAAAGTCTTAATGTGGTGGGACAAACACTCTGGGGGTGTTGTATTAATGTATTTAATGGTTTTAATTGATTTTACTCGCAACCTGACAGCTTAACTAATGCTGGTGAGGGACATGCGTGTGACTGGCTTAATAATGTAATTTCCATTTAAGTGACAGTGCAGTCATTTTCAGGGACCAGCTGTAGAGAGACTAGCCAGAGGTGGCCAGCTCCAATCCTGGACAGCCACAGTGGCTGCAGGTTTTTGATCCAACCCAGTTGCATAATTAGAAGCCAGTCCTCACCAATAACAGATGTTATTTAATTTCATGACTTGTTTGTGTTTTAACTCTACCTTGTCAGTTCATTCTTAAACCATAGATTTTTTTTTCTTTGTAATGATGCATGTGTCGACCAAGTGATTGGAAGCCTAAAACGGATGAGTAATTTACAGTTTTTCACTTTCCCTTCAGTTTCCTTCTGAGTAATTAATTAAACCAAATAGTGAATGATGAATACACACAGGTGGAAATTCAGACAAGCTAGATGTAAAACTAATGGTTCCTATGTCATTTGTATCTTATTGCTAATAAGAAGCAATTAAAACAATGACTGCAGCTGTTTAAGAATGAAATAAGCAACTAAGGGTTCAAAATCTTAACAAGCAAGAAAACTAAAATGAAGCAGAAAAATATCATTTGAGCAATAAATGCATCATCAGCAATGAATGATTTCTCATGAAGCAATTGGGTTGGAACAAAAACCTGAAGCCACTGTGACCCTCCAGGACTGACATTGTTCAACCCTGATTAAAAGGGCACGAGTTTTAAATAGGACTGTGGCTCTCCAGGATTGGAGTTGGCCACCACTGGACTAGACAAATAAAAGAGAGCGGGTTAATGAAGGTAGAGGAGAAGTTCATTTTTGTTAAGGTCCGAGAGAAGGGATTGCTTGTTGGAGAGGTATCCATGAGAGAGACAGAGAGAGAGAGTGGACAGTATGGGCAGCATTAGCCCTGTTGACCAATTAAAGAGATCAGGACTGAAGCTTGTTGCAGAGATTCTAAGTAGTGGCTGTGATCAAGTCTGGTGAGCAGTGTAGCAGACAAAACAGATAGAAGCCACAGAGGATTGCTGAAAATGGGAAGATCCAAGGCATGGTGGCATCTGATGGGGATGGCAAGGAGCCCTGGGAAGCTGTGGAGAATGAGTGAGGTGGCAGCTCCAGAACTGTGGCTATCAACTGAGGTGGCAGTTCAGGTCTGCAGTTACCCTCTGACGTGACAGACTGGGATATGGCAGACTGGGTACTTGCAATTCCTTGCAATGTCATAGTGTGGAAGTGAGAGAAAAATGAACAAAAAGAATAAACCTACCAACCTTTGGGACCTTAAATGTATTTATGAATGTATTTATTTGCACCTGAGGAAACTGTTTAGATTTTAATGACAGGATTTTATTAACTTATTTGTTGAATTATGTATTGAACAAACTGTTTCACTTTTGTGACATTTTAATTCTTTTTTAGAAATATATTCCTACACATTTTTTATCTAAAACTCTTGCCTGTCTCCTTACTCCCCCAAGTCCTTTTCAGTACATGACTACTGATGCCCTGAGAGGGTGGTGCCCATGGCGCTGGGGCATCACATTTACCAGAGACCTTCTAGGACAAAATAAATGATACAGATGAATTACTAGAAAATGGCTTCAGAATCTTCTTCTTCTTCATCTTTCGGTTGCTCCAGTTAGAGTTTGTCACAGTGGATCATCTTCTTCCATATTGTCCTGTCTTCAGCATCTTGCTCTGTTACACCCACCACCTGCATGTCCTCTCTCACCACATCCATAACCCTTCTCTTAGGCCTTCCTCTTTTCCTCTTCCCTGGCAGCTCTATCCTTAATATCCTTCTCCCAATACACCTAGCATCTCTGCTCATCACATGTCCACACCAACGCAATCTCGCCTCTCTGACTTTGTCTCCTAACTGTCCAACTTGAGCTGACCCTCTAATGTCCTCATTTCTAATCCTATCCATTTTTGTCACACCCAATGCAAATCTTAACATCTTTAACTCTGCTACCTCCAGCTCTGTCTCCTGCTTTTTGGTCAGTGCCACCGTCTCCAACCCATACAACATAGCTGGTCTCACTACTGTTCGCATATTGATCTGGCAAAATTTTACACCGGATGCCCTTCCTGATGTAACCCTCCCCATTTATCCGGGCTTGGGACCGGCACGAAGAAACACACTGGTTTGTGCATCCCCTGTGGCTGGGTTAAAATGGCTTCAGAATAATTATTAAAAAGTTAAGAAATCAACACATCATAAAAACAGTAATACAACAGTAAATGCAGTATTTGTAATTTGCAAATAGATATACAGGTATGATTTCTACTAATGTAAGAGTAGATTTAGAGTGAACACTGAAGAGATGAGGATTTCCTATTAGACTCACTCTTGTCTTAGTTTTTTCACGAGTAAGGATGATAATCTTCAATCTGATAGAATTTGATTAATTTCTGCAACTGTAGACAATCATCCAGAATCCTGAGGGGCAATCTGAACAGTGAAACTGATGGCATATTCTTTAAAACAAACAATGTTATGTTACAGGGCGTTCTCCTGGTTTGTATTCATTTTCTGTTTTATGGTGTTTTTGTTATATTCTCTTAGTTTTAATTATTACTTATTGCCCCTTTAAAATAGGGCCCATTCCATGCGCATTGTGGGTTGAACACTGGGTTCAAAGCCACCCTGATATCTTGCTGCTGAGGGCTCCTTCTGGATTTATATTCTCAGTCATAAGTGAAACTCAGTAGTGGTGCATTGAGTTTGTGTAGGTGTTTGAGTAAGTAGTGCTTTTCATTTGTTATTTCTCTGGTTACTGGATTATTTTTGCTTGTGGCTATTAGATATTGCACTTTGGATTGTGTTTTGGGACTTGTTTGCCTTGGATTGCCTTTTTTGTAATTCTTATTTGCCTTTCTTTTTATTTTTCTGTTTTTGCTATGTGATGGACGGTAGGCAGCTCAACCCGGGCCGGGACGCCCCTGGAATGGAAGGATGGGGGAAGGCAGCTACTTGCCGATACTGCCTCCTCCAAAACGATGGATGGCAGCTCCCCTGGAGTGTGGTGATGCCCTGGATTCCCACAGGGGTCTATGGGACATGGAGTTCGGACACACAGCCCTGCTAGGTGCTGTGGGTGCCGCCAGGGGGAGCTGTCAAAAGACCTGGGGTCTTATTCTTTCCTTATAGCCCGGAAGTATGAGGTAGTCACGAGGATGGAAGCCCTGAAGTACTTCCGGGCTAAAGAAAATCCCTGTTCTTTATTAGATCCGGAAGTGCCAGCCAGTCACGTGATTGGAAGAACAGAAGCACTTCTGGGTCAAAGACTATTTAAAGGACTGATGGGAACCCAGCAAGCGAGCCGGTGTTGGGAGGGAGTAGGACAGAGCTTGCTGGGAGGAGTAGAGGAGAGATTTGTGTGCTTTACAACTGTTATTGTAGTTGTTGCTAGTTATATCGTGGTGGAGGTGCTTTGGGGCACTGTAGAAGAAGAAAATTAAACAACTGTTTTATCCCATGTCCTGCATCTGTCTGTTGGAAAAAGGTGAGCAACAGTGACAGCAGCCGTCCACTTTGTACAGCTAATATTTTTTCCTTTAAAAATATTCCCTGTGGGCGGCACAGTGGCGCAGTGGTAGCGCTGCTGCCTCGCAGTTAGGAGACATGGGTTCGCTTCCCTGGTCCTCCCTGCGTGGAGTTTGCATGTTCTCCCTGTGTCTGCGTGGATTCCCTCCGGGCACTCCGGTTTCATCCCACAGTCCAAAGACATGCAGGTTAGGCAGATTGGCGATTCTAAATTGGCCCTAGTGTGTGCTTGGTGTTTGTGTGTGTCCTGCGGTGGGTTGGTTCCCTGCCTTGTGCCCTGTGTTGGCTGGGATTGGCTCCAGCAGACCCCAGTGACCCTGTGTTCAGATTCAGCAGGTTGGAAAATGGATGAATGGATGGATATTCCCTGTTGGGGATTGTTTATACAAGTCACATGTTCATGGTTTCTCTCCCTTGTAAGATATTTTTGTAAAGTTTGGACCTATTCTTTATATTTTTGAACATTAAAAGGCCTTTGTAGGCCGCAGCCAGCTGGTAGTAGTTTGGGAACTTGCTGCCTTGAAGTGAGCCTCTTCTGGGTAGGCCATTGTAGGTCTTGCCTGCTTGTGTGGGACATTTGGAGCCTTCATAGTCTTTTTTCCATGTTTGAGAGTCCATTTTGCAATAAATAGAAGTTGACTGTTATTTATAATTAAGACCTGCCCCCTCCACACATCTGAAACCACTGATTAGGCCTCAACACCAGCAGTCATGCCCCAAATGCTTCTCGCCTGCAAAGGCCCAAAAAGTGTAGTTAAGGATATGTGTACAGGATTTATAGGTCATTACTGTCACGTGTACAGAGTACAGTGTGCTAATCAACATGGTTTGTGTTTTTTGCTGGCAAAGGACATTTGGTTTCACATTTTGGTTTAATGTTTTGGTTTTAGTTTTAGGAATCTTGATTTTGGCAATCAAACCCAGCCTGCTTTTGATTGTTGCTTTGAAGTGTCCCAAAAAACTAAATTCACTTCTCTGTCACTAAACAATTTCAGATCTGTTCTTTAAACTTCCACATTTAAATGATCATTGCAATAATATGAAAATAAAGTGACAAACCAATACAACCACTGGCCTGGAACTCCCTTTCAAACTGAACCTGCACTTTCCCACCTCAATCTAACATCATAACATTCCCTTTACTCACCGTCAACAAGCTTCTCTGAAACATATCTGGTCTCTCTAGCTCACACCTATTGCCTGGCTCTACCCTCGACCCCCCTGTTAACTGGAAACACTTCCAGACCAGAGTTAGTGTGTGCTTATGTGAGGGACACTAAGTTTGAGCTCCTCCTAGTGGAATTTGTTTTCTCTGCATGCCCACAGATGACTGTTCACAAATATAATTGGATTCCCAACACAAAATATGGTTCTCTGCTGCTCCCAATTGGGCTGAACTTTACAAAAAATGAAATCATACTGTATATTAATACACCCTGCATGGTGCTTTGTGTTTTCTTTCAAAATATTTGTACAGAATTTGGAGCCTAGCAAACGTTAAGTACCCTTAAAAGTCATTGCTGTTTTGGTAAGACCATTGGCTTAATTTAATTGAATGGGTGGTGAGTCCATTTTGTCTCACTGTTGTTCTTCATCATTTACAAAATCACATCTTCATACATTCATTCTAAAACCTGCTTAGTTTCAGTTCAGTGTCTTGGGGGCCATAGCCTACTCCAGGTGTTCGCCACAAGAAACGATCTTGGACCGTGCAGCAGTCCGCAGAAGAGCTCCATTAATAAAATATATCATTATATTTAACTGTATCAATCAAATACACCACAATCTTTAGTAAATCGTGGGTATTATTACATTTGTTATATTAATTGGTTTAACAGTGGGATTACATCCATCCATCCATCCATTTTCCAACCCGCTGAATCCGAACACAGGGTCACGGGGGTCTGCTGGAGCCAATCCCAGCCAACACAGGGCACAAGGCAGGAACCAATCCTGGGCAGGGTGCCAACCCACCACAGGACACACACAACCACACCCACACACCAAGCACACACTAGGGCCAATTTAGAATCGCCAATCCACCTAACCTGCATGTCTTTGGACTGTGGGAGGAAACCGGAGCGCCCGGAGGAAACCCATGCAGACACGGGGAGAACATGCAAACTCCATGCAGGGAGGACCCAGGAAGCGAACCCAGGTCCCCAGATCTCCCAACTGCGAGGCAGCAGCGCTACCCACTGCGCCACCGTGCCACCCCGTGGGATTACATGTAGAAGTTAAAATTGTTTTATGAAATGTCTAAACATTACTAGCTAGTGTTTATAAAGTATTTACACTTTTCTTACAGATTTGTATATTGTTTCATAATAACATCTAACAACATCAGACATTGGAGGGGGACTATTTTATTTCAGCTTTTACCTAATAGTCATTTCATGGTTTCACATGGGTCTTACTCTGGGTGTTGGTTTTTGGGTCGATTGTGCTTTGTTGTTGCTTTTTTCTTTGAATGAGTATATTTTAGTTTGAATTCTGTTATTTGTCTTATTTATTATTTAGTTGTTTTACTAGAATGTTAGAACAACTGTAACAAGGACAGGCCATTCAGCCCAACAAGCTCATTCATTCTAATCACCTTGATTGTCCATGACCTTTTGTTAATTTCTTTTGTTAGTTTTATTTTTCCCTTGTATTTCCTTATTATGTAATTTACTGGATATTTACTTTTGAACTAGAGGGGTCTGAACGGGTTCTCAATTAGTCAGTGACAACCAGATGCTGGGGTTACTCATCTCAGCAGCACCTGAGGTACTATTAAGGATTTTTCGAATTCCTCAGCCTCGTAATGAGGACCTGGGGTCTACAGTGTATGCTGTATATGGTTAGGTCTCTGTCAGACTTTGAAAAGGCATTGAATTAGGTACTGTGGCCAATACTCCTACTGTTGCATAAAGTAGTTTTGGTTATGTTTATTTGCATTGAATATTTGTTTTTTCTTTTTGCTTTGCTTTTTGAATTAGTAGTTAGGAATCTTTCAGATTAAATTTGAATGTTGATTCTGTAAGTGTTTCTGTGCTATGTATGAAAGTCAATGATAATTTAAATAATAGTGCCTGGGTTCCCCTTCTCTTTTAGCCTAAATCATAACAAGTTGTTTCCTTTTTACTTTGATTTTTGGAATTCCTTGAAAATAAATCGATTCTTTATATTGTACCAAATCCTGGAATTTCAGAGCACTGATCTTGCTTTGTTATGTCAGCAGTTTCAATTTTCTCAGTGCTGAAAGTGGCCAGTAGTCCAACACAAAAGAAATCAAACCCAGAAGAAAATCCCTTCAGTCTGAAATGTCTACCTTTAGCAACAGAAACAATCCATATCGAGAGGTGTTAGGGATCCACAAGAGGCTTCAGCATACTTTAATTTTTCTTGGCTAAGAGTTCATCATCTATTTAGGCTTTGTTGTTTGTGCTTTTTGAGCATTCCTGCTTTCAGAGCTTTTCCAGTTTATCAACTATTCTCTGGTTTTGCTCCTAAAATACTGTCCTTTTCCTCTGTTCTTTGCTTCATTAAAATACCAGTTCTTGCCAAATTTCCCCCTTCTGTCTGTCTGTCCGTCCGTCCGTCCGTCCGTCCGTCCATCTATCTATCTTCTGGACCAGTCATTTTTCCAACTGGGAAAAGTATTAAAGCCAGATTTCCCCCTTGGACTTCTATCTATCTATCTATTGTCACAAAAATGACAAAAAGACATCAAAGGTTTGAGGCAGCTACCTGTGTAATATGCCCTGGGTGCAAAATGGATAAATTGTTGTGAGATGTTCACAGGTCAGAGTCCAAAACAGAACTGTCATTGATAGCAAGAGATGGTGGCGTTATTTGCCAGAACTGGAAGTGATGTCATTGGAGGCACCAGAAGTGACGTCATTGGAGGCACCGGAACTTCCCAAGAATGGTCTTCAAGGGATTGAGAAAGAAAGATAGTGAACCTCGCCATCCCCTGGTCTGGAGTGGAATTGCTATTATTCAGGCCATTTAGCTGTCCCCTACTCGCATGTGTGTGACACTATCTATCTATCTATCTATCTATCTATCTATCTATCTATCTATCTATCTATCTATTGTGACAGATAGAGGTTTTGTCCACCTCTTGAACCCTCAGGTACTACTCTGATGACCAGGTGAAAGTATAAATATTCTTTATTTTATAAAAATACCATGCACAAAGCACTCTCCACACCACACTCATAAACACAATAATTGTCAATAAACCAATCCTCCTTGCCCAGACACTTTGCCACCCTTCCTCCCAGCTCAGCTCAGTGTACTGGGCTTCCCAGAGTCCTTTTATACACCCTGACCCGGAGGTGTTCCCATTCAACAGTCCACAGTTCCTTTTCCCTTCCGGGTCAGGGTAAACAGTCCTTTTCTTCAACCCGGGAGCACATCGTTTCTTCCTGTCACGTGACCGTGACGTACTCCCGGGTTATAGGGCACATGCGAGCCTACGAGCCCCCCTACAGCGACACCTGGTGGCCCCCAAGGTATCCAGCAGGGCTGTGTATAAAAACTACATAGTCCATGAGGCCCTGCTGGAACTCGGGGCATGTCCACGCTGCTGGGAGAGCTCCTCCTGGCGGCCTGGGGGTGAGGGCCGGAGTAGAAAGCCAACAATCCTTCACACTATCTATCTATCTATCTATCTATCTATCTATCTATCTATCTATCTATCTATCTATCTATCTATCTATCTATCTATCTATCTATCTATCTATCTAAAGTATTAAAGGACATACACCAGGAAGGAATAAACACAAGAAAAAGTCATGATGAATGCATGAAAAATGAAAAAGCTTACATTCAGAGGTTCCGGTCTCTGTCAGCACGTTAAATTGGCTTCTTGACTTTCTCATTACCCAAAACCACCACACATCATTCCCCCACTCCGATTTTTCTGTCTCACACCTCTAACTTCTTTCTTTCTAGTGACCTGTTCTTAACTCAGCTCTGAAATGTTTTACTGGCTTCCTTTAAGGTTTATTCTAAGGGGCTACTACCGGGGAGGTTTCTAAATAAATACATGAATAGACAGATAGAGAAATAAATATAATGCACACACACACACACACACAAACTTTGGTCTGAACACACACCAGAATGAGTAAAAAAAAAGAAAGAAAACTTGACTTTGCTGTCACAGTCACAGGGAGACATTACAAGTTGATATTAAGGAGCCCCAGTAGCGTTTCTTGACACACTTCTGCTGAATAATTCATTGGCTGAAAGGTCTCAGTGTTAGTGAGTCAGAGAGAGGATGTGCAGCATTGTTCCTAACGACATTCAGTTTTGTTGTGATTCTCTTATTTGCTACAACCTCCAGGGGGTCCAGAGTGTGTCAAATAATTGATCCTGCCTTTTTAATTATTTCGTTAATTTAGTGGGCATCCCTTGAATTGATGTTACCAGCTCAGAACACCACAGCACAGAGTTTTGGAAGACATGAAGGATGTCACTTGCCACATTAAATGAATGCAGTCTCCTAAGAAAATGAGTCATCTCTGCCCTTTCTTTTTTTTTATGGTGTTATCATCGGGACTGTTTAATTGCCGGGACGTCAGTACAGAATTTTGTTTCTGCATATCGATATTGGAATGACAATGAAAGATCCTTGGTTCTTCTTATATGGCTCCAATGTATTACAAGACCAGTCCAGCCAGTCTGTGATGTGGACCCCCATGTACTTTCTGGAGTGCACCACCTTGAATAGTGACTGGACATTGAGGCTGTTTGGTGCAGCTTGAAAGTCACCCTCAGAGTCAGTGAAATCCTATAATCTCCAGGGTCCCACCTGCAAGGTATCTTCAGCTATACCTGCATTCTGTATTGAACAGTACAATCAAAGATTTTCAAGCGGGACTTGTTAGCACTTGGCTTTTTAAAAATTTTATTGGCCTCTGGCAGTCCTCAATGTCTTCAGTTTCTCTCTCTCTCTGTTTCGGTGAAGGAAAGACACCATTAATTTGTTCAGGATTATCTGCCCTTAAGAGACCTTGGATGCTGGTGTCACAACCTTCTGCTCACTTTCTGGGGTGCTTTTGGAGGATTATTACAGGGCCTATCACCTTCTAGTGGTCCTTATCTGCTCTTACTAGCGGGCAGAGATCCTCATCTCTTGGCCTTGTTCTATGTAATACCACCGTTTCCAATGACCCTACAGTATGAATAAAACCTTATTTCCAGTTTTACTTACAAAATAAGAAGGGTACCAATGCATTTTAAAAAGTGTTTTATTTATCAGTTGGGTAACAAGAATTTTGTCCGTTTCACTTCCATGTAGCCAAACTGAAGTACACACAAACTTAGTTCTGGTCAAATCCTTTCCTTTCATATTATTATTATCTAAGCAGACTTGCAAAACATACCAAAGGTCCACTTCATGGACATTCCTCTTTTCTGAATCATTCAAATGTGACATTTTCCAAGCTGCATTCAAAATTGTTTGCAGACATACTTGATATCAGCAATCGTGATGTATTTTTTTTAATGTTTTTATTGGAGTATTTTAACAACACTTTCTTAAAGAGTTAACACTGCTTCAGTGTCACTATCCTGCTGGCTTGTATATGAACTGATGTGTATTCCATTCATTGGATTTTTGAGAAATTAAACAAAAATAAAAACATCATGCAGCATTATGTGGCAGTTTAACTGGAGAACAATGGTATCTTAAGATATCTCTGTTTAAGTTCCTGAATACTGTGTTAGTTGGGCCAAAGAAAAAAAAATATGAAAAATAATAATAATAAAAAAAAAAATAGCAAAAGTATCATCAATACTTCTGTTAACATGCATGTGATTATTGACCTTACAGTTTCACAAATCAGTAACAAGTAACAGTTGTTTTTAAAGTAGTATGCCGAATACTCCAGCTTCTGCATATTTATATTATATATTAGTAACAATATAATATTCTTCAAAATTATATTTGAAATATGACATTCCTGTTAAGTGAAACAGTGATTTTAATTTTTTTAATTGACTATAATATTGCATAAGGCTTGGTAATATTTGGCAACATACAAAAGGATAAAAGTATTGTCTGTTAGTTCTGACCAGCGGAATAACTACTTAAAATGACTGGAGTAGGAATAGAAAAAGTAAACTGTTTATAGGAAGATTTGTTACTTCATCATGCAATAATTTACATATTGTATACTGGTACAAAAAGTAATGAATTCTGCAAATTAAATGTAAGAGAGTTGGAAAGCAATTGCAACATTAAAACATGAATTCTCTGTACAGACTAACCTGGATCATTTCTAATGTTTTGTCAAGACACAGTAATTTAAGATTTTATTCTTTTCCATATATTATTATTAACAGCATACACATAGGGAAACGTAACAACTATTATAGTTTGAAAATTTAATCAAACTAACCTTCCAGTAAAAAGTGAGTATTGAAATAATAGGGCAGCGAATGAATGGCAGAATTTACTAAAGAAGAAAATGAGAGTCCATAGTCATGCAGGTATTGGTTATGGTGTTTTAGGGCAACCTGCTGTCTTTAATGTGTAGTAACACTCAGTCATCCTCAGCTCTCCTAAGAATGCCTGAACAAATATTTTTCTTTGCAAAATAAAAAATGACTAATAGTGAATCAGTAACTTTGCTACTGAGAATGTAGATAAAGGAAGACAAACATGCCATCGTTGGCACTATAACTCAAGTAATGATTGCTGTTTGAGACATTTGGTTTGCATTGCAATATACAAATACAAGTTTACAACAAAGAGTTAGAAATACAAATGCAAATCACAGTAACAGACATTATGCATTGTACATGTTCAAAGTATTACAGCATAATAACAGATTTAGAGTATTGCTTTAAAGTAACATTGTGCAATTCAGAGTCAGCTACTATTTGGCTTTTCATACATATAATTAACTTATTTTTTCACTTTATAGACAAACATAGGGTCTTTCATAAGATATGTAAAAGTTTTAAAAAAGTATAAAACAATTAAAAACAAAATTGAAGTGTTTCAAAATTTATTTTGGTATTATTTAATACGCTTTGTCAAATAATACCTACGACAATCAGAGTAATGCCTTCCCTCTAAAGCAGCTGAAGGTCCAGAAAATGACTCCCTAGGCAGTGATGGTTTATGTCTTGCTTCACAGACTGCAGGGTTGGCACCGTCACTAAAGCGTCACTGCCGGACTGACCATAACAATTACTAGTCGTCATTAAGGACTCAGGAGGAATCTGAATAAAGAAATCAGTTAAAATAAAACAAGTCAGTTCCAAGCCACATAAAATGTGAGAAACAGACAAAATCAAATTGTCTCCAGGCCAACTCCAAGCATAAGGAGGTTTTAAGTTCTACCCCCATCACCATCTGTAGGAATATAAACCCAAATTAGCAGATCAATCCACAGTTAACATCAAGAAATATAAAATGGCTACTCTGTTCAAGGAGCTGAACCTTGAAAATGAACCTAACTGCAGTATCTCAGAATCACAGATTTTTTAATACATTCAATTATTTATCAAAACATAATGATAGAATAACTAGATTGAGCAAATGACTCTGTTGTATATGTTAATGTCACATATATGGTTTAATATTGGCCATCTTGGATTTTGTTGAACTTGTTGTTTAAAGTCAGTGTAACTGAAGATTACAAACCAGAAAACACCAACTCCTGTCCGCAAGGCCTCCCTCTACCTAATGGCTGCCAGTCCAAATAAGTTCTCAATGAAAGACTGACATCTGCCAGTGAACTAACAATATTCTCAGATGCTCAGTTATTTAACAAACAGCAAATGGATATCAAATACCAAATGGAAATGGGTACATATGACAATATTTACAAGAGCTATATTTTTTACTTAAGTTCTTGAGTGAAATTAAGAATATTAAATTAGCAAAAATGGCAATTAGTACTTCTATAATTTGTATTATTTATATTTCAGTTAATTGCTGTACTAGTCACGGCCCTTTTAGAATAACTACATTTATGGAAAACACCTAGAATTTGGTCATCAGCCTGCATCTGGACTGTGGTGGTAATCAGAATTTTGGATGGAACTGACAAACGTGCTTAGTCTATGCCCTAGCTGCTATCCTTCATCTCCTTCAAAATAAAGGGATACAGTGATCCCTCGCTATATCGCGCTTCGTCTTTCGCGGCTTCACTCCATCGCGGATTTTAAATGTAAGCATATGTGAATATATATCGCGGATTTTTCACTGCTTCGCGGATGTCTGCGGTCTACAGTACGTGTGCTTCCTCAGTTGATTTGCCCATTTGAATTGAAACAAGGGACGCATTTGAATTCAAACAAGGGATGCTATTGGCGGATGGCTAAGAAGCTACCCAATCAGAGCACGTGGTTAAGTTCCTGTGTGCTGTTGATTGGCTCACGGAGCGTGCATTAACCAGGAAGTATAATCTCACTCATTCAGAATTAATGCACGTTACCGCTAATGCTTCAGGATTGCAGAAAAGGTAAAAGTTTTGGATATGTTGAAGGAAGGGAACAGCTACACTGCTGCAGGACACAATTACAGCATCAATGAGTCCACGATTCTTTTTATTTAAAAAGGAGGAAAAGCATATAAGATCTACGGCCGCAGTGTCCTTTAACCAGGGCGCAAAACGAGTTGCAAGTGGACGTGATAAGGCAGTAGTCTGGATGGAATCTGCTTTAGGGATTTGGATTGAAGAGTGCTGGAAGAAGAACAACGGCGGTGCTAAACAGTCGCCTGAAGAGGCTCCTTTAGAAGAGCTGTAACGCTATCCTTTGTTGTGCAGTAAAATTAAACTCATCGTTATCGGACAAGTCGTCGTGTCATTGTTGGTGAGTAACCATAATTAATTATTTACGTACAGTACTTATTACATGTACATAGTTTAGTGTCGCTGTACACACATTTTACTGTATACAATTTTTCTTGTATTGTACGTATTTATTGCTGGTGGCCTGTCTGTTGTAATGGCTGTAACGTATTGATATCGGAGACGCTCGATATCTTTAAAATAATATTTAGGTTTTACTGTATGTAAACTGTGTTTACATACATAATTTCAACGAATCTTACCTAATATCTAAGAGAATATAAAGGGTTTATGCTGTATAACTGTGCGTGAAATGTTTATAATAGTGTGGGAGAGTTTATAAGGGCTTAAAATATATAAAAATAACCATATGGTTTCTACTTCGCGGATTTTCTTATTTCGCTGGTGGCTCTGGAACGCAACCCCCGCGATGGAGGAGGGATTACTGTATTTCTATATTATCAGCAAAACAATCATCACTCGTCAGGAATTTTCTTCCTTGCTAAAGTGGCAAAATAAGATATAAAATATATTAATTAGTTTATTTTCAAATGTAACACCATGGAAGATTGTCTATAGAACAGTACATTTGAACAGCACATTTGAAATACATACTGTAAGTATGGCATTAAAATCAGTCAGAGTCCACAATACAATATCTGCGCAGTTTTCTGTTGTTAGCATTATGTATAGTATGTACAAATATTCAGCACAGAGTGAAGATGGCACACAGAAGATTGTGAGTTTCATTCTTTATTAGCACAGGCCTATAAGAGAAACTGTTCTGTAGTCAAGCGGTTTGCAAAACCACACTTTGTTAAAAAAAATACTGCCATATTCTTAATGAAACAAAGTGGAGCACAATTTTGTTTGTTTTAAAACCCAGTCTTTCATCAGTCAAGACTAGACTGTGGAAATGAGCAATAAAGTACCAAAACAGTACCAAAAAAGAACAAGTATTATTTGTTCAATAAGCAATTGTCACAAGAGCTAGGAAATAAATGAAGAGTGATATCGTGAATAGTATGACCAGAAGCCATTCCAGTGAGTGGAGTTTGGTTCATCTGCACCACTCTCTACTGTCTCTCTCGCTGAAAGCACTGAAAGTAAATATGTTACCAAAAAGCCATTTTGTGTTAGCAAAAAGAACTAACAAAAAACCATCAATAAACTTAAAATGTTTTTGCTACAAAACATGTCGTGCATGCATCTGCAGCAAACTCCCTGAAGGCACTGTGTAGTGAAAAATTCAAAGCCCCATGAAAATCAGATCCCTGTGTGCCTTATATGCCTTCAAAACTATCAGCAGACACAGGACTCTGATAGTGCGTCATTCTCAGCAGAGAAAAAGAGATAAATTCTAACACTAGAATTACCAAAGCCTACGAAAAAACTAATTCTGGCCCACCTTAAATCCCTTCACACCTCTCCGTCAGCGTCTTTTGTCTTGTAAATGTGTCGATAAGCAGCAAGCATCCTGCTATCACATCCCCTCACCGCTGCACAAAGTTTTCTCAGCTCACGTCTGTTTACCTGAGTGTCAGTTGCTTACAGGTGTATAAATACTATATCGTTATTTGGAACACATGCGTTTCATTTGTATTCCATGTCTACAACAATCTATGTAAACACATTGTTAAAACAGAAATATTTTTCATGTGTTAGTAATAATTGACAATTACAATTACAATTCATGTAGACATGAAGTGGATAATGTGTCAAGCTTGAAGTCCAAATATCAAATAAACACTTTCATAAAAGGTACAAATATAACAAAAGAAGTGCGCTTTTATTCAGGAATTTAACTGCAGCAAAAGAACCAGTGTTAGGGTGCGACATTGACACACCTTGAATACGACTGCTTTGGTGGTGCAGCAGTAAGAACTGCTGACTGGTAATCAAAAGTTCACGGGTTTGTCCCCCAGACAACTCTGTTTTGAGAAGTGAGCTGCTCTTATTCTATTTTAGAATAAAAACATACATTTGATTTGAGTCTGTAACAGCCGGAGTAAATTTATGGTACTTGTAAAGGTTAGCTTTGTTTTTTTTTTTTTCCAGTCACGTTCACGCTCCCCCCAATCTGACACTGCTGTTTTCAAATAAAAACATTCTATAACAGAAATGAACTCAGATGATGACGAGGGTCCTACATCGGAGAAAGAATGCATGTCGCACTTTTGCCATTACTTTACATTTTACTGCATTGTGTTTTTGTGTCTCTCTCAGTCCTATTACATTGCTAGTTCGACTGAATTATAAACCCATTAACTACGTTAAGTGCCTGTTGATTAATTTTGCAGTGGAATGCGCTTCTCCTTACTGAACAGATTAAGTAATAAGCGTTGATTAGAGGCTGCCAACTGAGTTACTTACAAATTTATTTTCACAGCTCTGAATTTTTCACTGCAACGGTAATACCGCCAGCCACAGGATTTATCACATAACTATAGCAACTAGTAAGTAACATGCGGCATTCAAACTGTTACAAAATGTGATTTCGATGAGTACAGGTAAACAACACAACACCATGGAAAGCAACACGTTTTTGCCCAGTATATTTTAAATTTTTTTTTTATCTGTGTAGAAAGACCAATCTGGGAATAAGAGGTTGTAAGGAGCAGGATCCAATCAGGGAACATCCAAGAAATAAGCACAAACCAACGTGGAGTATGATTAGAGTATTGTTTTCGGAGATCTGCATTAATGCTGCCCACACTGAAATGCTGACACTATGTTTTCGAAAAAATACGGCTTTGGAAAGCATTTTTAAAAGTCTTCATTTTCAGGGGCCGAAAACGATAGGATAGTGTGGACAAAAGACAAAAATGTAGACAAATGTATCCATTTTTAAATGAAAAAACATTTGTGTGGATGGGGCCTGACATCAATCAATTAACTCCTCTTCTCACACCATATGCATTTCCTACACCATTGCCAGGCAATGTAGCGCACACAGCAGCACCATGCAAATGAAACAACATCCAGTGATCAAACAACAATTAGGGTAAGAAAATCATTTTTGACTTGTGTTTTGCTTTGTGACTTGGATTTTATTTCGGTTCAAATAACAATTTTAATGGGACCAAGGCTGCTGACATTCCTGACTAGGAATAATCCCAAATTAAAGACCCTGGAGATCTCTGCAGCATTGTTAATCAGGTTAACAGTTATCTGATTCACCTTACCTTGCTTCTAGCTGGTTTCATTTTTCACCACATACAACCTTAACACTGTGAGTATGTTGCTGATAAAAGCAGAAAGTTGATTATTTAAATGAATTGAGTCATTTATCTGACCGTGAAATCATAAGATGTGTTTGTGTGTGTGTGTGTGTGATTTCTTTCCGGGCCTAACTGGAAAGATACCCTCTTCACATTTCTAAATATTTTTAAAAATATTTAAGCAATGATAAGCATGCAGACGCAGATACAAACTAACTCCTCTTTTATAGACCAGATTATTATTTGCACCTGCAAAACCAGAAAATCTATTGTGCAATGGCTGCTCTAACCACCATTCCCAAAGTAGATATTTTAGGATATTCTCTCTGAACCCCATAATTTACTTATAGGCTAACATTATATGTTTTTGGACTTCTTGGAACTCTCTGGACAATAGATAGGATGATAACCTTTTGCAGTGTAGTTTCAAATACCATATATACTCGGGTATAAGTCAGGTCTTGAAACCCGAAAAATCGATCATAAAATCAGACCACAACTTATACGCCCGTTCAAAATAACGACATTTAATTTTTTTTTTTACATCTTCTTGCTTCCTCCAATCTCGCACCAGTTTCTCAGACACATCTAATTTTGTTGCAGCAGCGCAGTTACCAATTTCTTTCGCCATTTCAATGACTTTTAATTTAAAACCAGCTTCATATTTTCTTCTGATTGAACGCTCCATCGTAGATAAGGGATGCTCTTACGATAAAGGTGTATGAGGATGTGAGATAAAAAAAAACACAAAACAGTGCAAATGTTGCTCGGGTATTACTGTGTGGTCATGTAGGCAGGATGCATAGAAAAAAAGACAGTGTACTCCATGATTACTCTCTCAAGTGGCCGTTAGCATATCATAATCTCTTGGACCAATAGCATGAGTTTCCCACATTTGACTTATATGACCGACGTTATAAAATACCAGAAATTATATGGTAAAATCAAGCCCCGACTTATACGCGGCAGAACTTAAACGTGAGTATATACGGTAGATCTGATGATGGAACATTGCTAATTTAGTAACAGGGTATATTTTTCCAAAGATGGTGGTTATTTGTCAAAAGATGGAGTGCTTCAACAAGCAAGCTAAACAAGCATAAGAGGACAATACAGCACCTCAAAGAACAAAGCAAGACATTTAGAATATAGTGAGGTTATAAATATCAAGGAATCATTGGGTCAAGAGATAAGAAAGCAGCTCTAAGCATGCTTTATGGGCAATTTTGTTGCAACTCAATATTTGTGCCAGCAGCCATACCACATGCACTTCAGAACAGGTCATGACCCCTGAAGCTAAGCATGTTCAGGCCCGCCCAGTACTGGGATGGGACACCAACCAGGAAAAAGCTTAGGTTGCTACTGGAAGAGGTGTTGGTGAGGCCAGCAAGGGGCGCCTACCCCGTGGTCTGTATGTGGATCCCAATACCCCAATGCAGTGATGGGGACATTGTGCTGTAAAAATTGTGCTATCCTTCAGATGAGACGTAAAACCAAGGTCCTGACTCTCTGTAGTCATAAAAGATCCCTGGGCATCCTTCATAAAGAGTAGGGTGCATCCCGATGTCGAGGATACATTGTCCACCACAGCCTGGTCATTCTGGCCTTCTAATCATCCCCTGTCTCTGATTGGCTAATTAGCTCTCACCCCATGACTAACTATCACCTAATGTGTGGTGAGTGTACAGACGCAAAATGACTACTGTCGCATCATCCAGGTGGATGAAGTAGCTCCCCACTCACTGTGTATAGCGCTTTGAGTAGTGTGTGGGTGTGTTTGTGTGTGTCCTGCGGTGGGTTGGCACCCTGCCCGGGATTGGTTCCTGCCTTGCGCCCTGTGTTGGCTGGGATTGGCTCCAGCAGACCCCCGTGACCCTGTGTTCGGATTCAGCAGGTTGGAAAATGGATGGATGGATGGATGGATGAATTATTGTAAAAAGAACAAAAAGTGTAAGTACTATGACTGGAGATATAAATAGTGAATCTGCAAGTTATGATGTTGCTGGCTAAAACAAGCAGGTTAAAGCAGGAATGTGACCTCTGAGCATGTTATTCCACGTGTTATTGAGGTAAGAGGGACAGAACAATGGAAAGCAGAAGAAAACAAAAAGAAACCAAGAAAGAGTCAGCATTAAGTTATACTCGTGGGACTGAAACCACACACCCTCAGGATCTATCTAATGAGTCTGAACAAATATTTTATAAATATTTTTAATGTGGGCAGCACGGTGGCGCAGTGGTAGCGCTGCTGCCTCGCAGTTAGGAGACCCGGGTTCGCTTCCCGGGTCCTCCCTGTGTGGAGTTTGCATGTTCTCCCCGTGTCTGCGTGGGTTTCCTCCTGGCGCTCCGGTTTCCTCCCACAGTCCAAAGACATGCAGGTGAGGTGGATTGGCGATTCTAAATTGGCCCTAGTGTGTGCTTGGTGTGTTTGTGTGTGTCCTGCGGTGGGTTGGCACCCTGCCCAGGATTGGTTCCTGCCTTGTGCCCTGTGTTGGCTGGGATTGGCTCCAGCAGACCCCCGTGACCCTGTGTTTGGATTCAGCGGGTTGGATAATGGATGGATGGATGGGTATTTTTAATGTTACAGTACAGCAATGATTCACTTATTCATTCATTAACTTTATTCATTGCTCAGCAACACTTACTATACTTTAAAATTTACATACACCAGAGTGTTATTTTGTAAAAGCAATGATGCTTTATTAATTGAAGTTGGCCTCATTCATAATGTCCATCTATCCTGTTGTTTTTTTATTTATTTATTTTTTGTGTCACAGAGAGGTAAATGCCATCCAGGAAGTATCAAAACCAGCTCTGTATGAAGTGTCATTGCAGTGTACCAGTTCATTTGGTGTAGCTAACTAAACCTGATGTGCATTTGTTTCAGATGAGGGGTTCAACTGAGTATTTAAATAAAGGTGACCAAATATACTCCACACCAACAGATGACTGGACTAGTATTCAGAGTCATAGGCCTGGAACTATGAGAGATCAGCACTACGCAATGTCATATAGTACTGCTCCTTATTCAGAATACGTGTACTAAGACAGCATTTTATACAAATATAGTATGTTACAAAACCGGTTCTTGGTTTGCTTTCCACATAGTACCTGGACAGCCTGTAAACAAATAACCCTTAGGTATAGTAGATTTGTAATGAAACCTCATACAGTATGAAAAAATGTAAACATCCCTTTCAAAACAAGTTTTGCTGTTTGAAAGAGATAAACACAATTTGTTCTTTTTTTTAATCATCTAAAACCTTTCAATGAAACCTACTTTTTTGTTTACGATGTCAATAACTCTGAAAAGCAGAACTTACAAAGTGAAAAGAATAAAGAGGTTTGCATGAAATTTTGAATTGAGGCGCAGCCCCATTGAACAGAATAGATGTGAAACACAGAGTCCTTGCTAAACTCCAGGGGCCTCATGTATAAACGGTGCGTACGCACAGAAATGTTGCGTACGAACCTTTCCACGCTCAAATCGCGATGTATAAAACCTAAACTTGGCGTAAAGCCACGCACATTTCCACGGTAACTCATTCCTTGGCGTACGCAATTTATCCGCCCGGTTTTGCAGACTGGCGGCACCCAGCGTCAAAGCAGTGCTACTGTTCCTGTGTGGTTACCCTTTCTTAGATCCACATCCACGGCGGCGGCTTTATCAAATACACTGAAATTAACCGTATATCGTTCATAAATTTAATGCATCTGATTGTAATTAACCTGTAACAATATAATGGTCCACAGAATGGTCAAACTACTGTTCCTGTGTGCTCATCCTTTCTTTCTTAGCTCCACATTCCTGACGCGGCTTTATAAATACACTGAAATTAACTGCATATTGTTTATTAGTGTAATACATCTGATTGTAATTAACCTGTAGCAGTATAATGGGCCAGGGAATAGCCATAGTATTCCAAATACCAGAACTGCTTTAGCGTTGTTACGCTCACTGCATCTTGTTCTTCTTTTTGCTGTTCCCGTTAAGGGTTGCCACTGCGGATCATCTTTTTCCATATTACTCTCACTGCACCACTCGGAGTATTTATATCACTGTATCTGAGTGTGAATCACAGCAGCAGATGATCGGAAAGAGAATTATCGGTATACAGTTTCAAGTACACACTACCTCAACCACGGCAAAAAGCGTCAAACCCTTTCCTGTACGGACCTCGCGTGTCAGAAACAGTTTCATCCCACGAACTATAAACGCACTCAATCACCTCACTGTAAACTTGCACTACAGTTATAATATTGCACAACCTGCGCTACTTTATAAAGCGCGTAGATAGATAGATAGATAGATAGATAGATAGATAGATAGATAGATAGATAGATAGATAGATAGATAGATAGATAGATAGATAGATAGATAGATAGATACTTTATTAATCCCAATGGGAAATTCACACGTATGATGACAATATCATTTTTAAGATGAAATGCAGCAAAATATGTTGCTTATAGTATACAGATAAAACTTTAACTTCATTTAAATAATCTGTATTGCTAATAATTAAACATGTGAGGACACGGTGCCGCAGCGCTAGCTAGTTCAAGGATAGCTCCTGCCTTGCGCTGTATTCTTGCTGGTGCTGACGCGACACTGGAAGGATAGACGAATAGAATAATTAAACATGTACTACGAAGATATTTCAATGTTCCTTAAAAGTTTTGAAGAATCGGCGTTCTAAGCTTACAAATGGCTTCACGTCTATTACAGAGCTGATTGTGTGGCGATTGGAGAAAGAAAAGTATGGACAGGAATTGGAGGTTAGTACGTTTGAAAGAGACAGTACTTCTGTAATAAATTTTTTCATCGAAGGTCACACATGGTGCAGCAAGCCTCTTCCGTGAGATATGAACAATCACTGCGGCACCGTGTTCCCATGTTTAATAACATGCTTTCATTCCTATCATCATGAAAATGATATCACGTATACATCTCAGTATTTTAATTATTCAGTGAGCTGTAATATCATGAATGTAATGCATTCTGTGTCCTGTCGGAGAAAGAGAAAGAACGGAAGCACATAGTGATTCACACACATAGAGCACATAGAAGATCAAACACAGAACAAAGCATTTAACATACTACTTGAGAAACTAGTAAAATAAACGATTTTAAGAAATTTCGAGATTAAAGTTGACATTTCGTGCTTTTTTCCCACTGTGTGCCTATGTTTTTTGTTTGTACCCTAATACGCTTTCATATGACACTCAGACGGTGGGCTACAACTCGCCTTTTCACGGCGACTTTGATATGTGATTTCTTTTTTTATTTCAGGCACTGTGCAACTTTGTGAATTTGATCTTTCGAGTTTTTCCGACACTCTGTCACTCGATCAACTTTCTTTTGTTGATTATACCACTGTTTAAACCAACAAATAGTACGTTTTTCCTTTGCCTCCACTTGGTATTCGCTGAAATTCTTATATTTTCTCCTGTGCTTTTCCCATTGTCTTTTCACAGAAGGCTATTTATATTGATTTGCATATTCAAAGAGGCGTAATTCTGGGAGGAGTTGGGGCGGGACAGAAGGCGCGTGCACGTGCGTTACTTTTCACGCTGATCAGGATTTATGTAGTGGAAGAACGTGAAAGTATGCGTGCGCACAGATTCCTGCATCTGGATTTTTCTGTGCGTACGCACAATCCCGCTTTTGTGCTTACGCCATGTTATAGTGTGAGTTCTACGCACGGCGTTATACATGAGGCCCCAGGAGAAGTAAATTTGAAAAGATTCACTAGCCTGAGGAAGACGGAGGCAGGCATTGAAATGTGCCGTGTGGATCAACCTTACCCTTCTTCTCTTCACAAGCTGTGTTTAGGATGACAGTCCTGTACACAGACTTATTCTTTAGAGTCCAAGACTGGTAATGTGTATGTACAAGTCCAAATTCTGGTGCATAGTATGATGTAAGTTTGCACAGAATGTGGGAATCGTAATTAACACAAATTCTGAGAGTAGCCTTATTAAAACACTAGAGCGTACTGTACTGGTATGAAAAATGTCAACGCCATCCTTCTCACTTTATTATATTGTTTCCTTGGTACAGTTTACCGTTGGTTAAGATAATTCAATTAATTTTGTTTTTTGCACTCTGCTAGCCACTGCATACCCATATTGAATAGCTCATATTGTAGCACAGCAAAATGTGAAAACACCTAATGTTGGTGTGAGGAGAATGAAAGCTTTTAATAAACAATATATACTAGCTGTGTAAGCCTGTGCTGTAAAAAGCACAGGGTCCTAGAAACTATTGAAATCATCAGAAAAAAAAATTGAAATGTAGAGATAGATAGATAGATAGATAGATAGATAGATAGATAGATAGATAGATAGATAGATAGATAGATAGATAGATAGATAGATAGATAGATAGATAGATAGATAGATAGATAGATAGATAGATAGATAGATAGATAGATAGGTGTCAGGTAATTGAAAGGAACTACTCTGGGCATCTCTCTCCTAGGAGGTTTCATTTTGCCGACGTGCTGGCCTCACTTTTATATCCTCAGAGGTGGAGCCCTTAGCCCGACTCCACCTCTCACTTCTGGGACGGACAGACACACGCACTTCCACGAGTAGACATTTATACATAAGACTAGGGGGTTTGCTTTGCTCGCCAATCCCCCAACCAGTGCTACGTGCCACTTTGCTGCTCGCGTTATGAAGAGTGGGGCTGAATGCACCCCAAGGAGACGCAGTCGCTCCTCCGAAACCCCCTCTTAAACAGTGATACAAGGGGAAACAAATACAGTTTTTTTTACCTCCTCTTTGTTTGATCAGCTGCTGGCTTGCTGCTGCTGCTGCCATGCTTCGTGATCTGCATCTCACGCTGCGCTTCGAACATTTAAAATTCTATACAGCAGCAGTCCTACTCTTTGTCTTTTATTTCCGGCCCTGGGCGTGGTTAAATCTCTTGGCACAAAGTCTTGTCTCGTGGGACATGAGTTCTTCATATTTTCTAGTTTATAATTTAAAAACGGAATAAGTATCTGAAAATCTAACAACATCACATTAAAGTTCGAAAAATTCTGAAAAGAATGATACCAAACATATATATATGTAGGTTTTAAAATAAGCCTGATTTAAAGCATGACAAAAAACGTCACATAAAATTGTTGCACAAAATCGTTGCACTTTTAGGCTTAGGATTTTATATATAGAGAGTAGATATATTTGTCATTGTTTGTGTGGCTAATTTCTTTCCCCTCAAAGTGACCTACAAAATCATACAGTTTTACAAATTTTACAATTTTTATACAATCAATAAAAAGTAGCAATGGAAACCAGCAACCTTGTGCTTTAAGGTCCAGTCATCCAAGCACTACACAGCTCTATCTTGTAATAGAGTAGACAGTTACAAAAGATCAGAAAAAGCGAATCTGGCTTTTAAGTATACAGTGTGATTGTTAGATGTACAGTAAAGGGTTAACCAGTCAGAGCAGTTCCATGCTGTAACACAAACTCTTGTTCATGCAAGTCAGACTACGAAGGTGTATGAACCTCACCCACATGAAGCAAAGTGTAAGGAAACTGGAAAAAGAAGGAAAACCTGTTATGTTTGTTTTTTTTTCTTTCTCTCTCTTTTCCTTTTTGAGCATAATGTGCCGACTACTTTTTCCTGCCAAAGATCACTTGTTGCAATTTCTGACTGTCCTTTCTGATCTTGAATAGTCTTTTTAATCGATAACATCCACAAAGCCACACAGTGTATGCCAACACTATCCATCCATCCATTTTCCAACCCGCTGAATCCGAACACAGGGTCACGGGGGTCTGCTGGAGCCAATCCCAGCCAACACAGGGCACAAGGCAGGAACCAATCCCGGGCAGGGTGCCAACCCACCGCAGGACACACACAAACACACCCACACACACCAAGCACACACTAGGGCCAATTTAGAATCGCCAATCCACCTAACCTGCATGTTTGTGGACTGTGGGAGGAAACCGGAGCGCCCGGAGGAAACCCACGCAGACACGGGGAGAACATGCAAACTCCACGCAGGGAGGACCCGGGAAGCGAACCCAGGTCCTCAGGTCTCCCAACTGCGAGGCAGCAGCGCTACCCACTGCGCCACCGTGCCGCCCATGCCAACACTATTCACTTTGCAAAGAAAGGTTAAACAAGAGCAGTCTTTAAATTTTGATATACACTTTTCATTTATGGCCTGACTATCCAATTGATGCCCAAAAGAAAAACAAAATAATAAAAGTAGTGTTCCTTTGTATACAAACTAAAAAAGAAACAAACACTCATTCTAAACTTTTCCACTATATTCACAACATGAGAAAGCAATTTTGAATTCCAACATGTGTAACAGGACGACTCCAAAACTGTATTGACTTTGGTTCCAGTGTAATTTAATTGTGAATTTCCCCTTGGGATTAATAAAGTATCTATCTATCTATCTATCTATTATATAGTGCCTTTCATATCTATCTATCTATCTATCTAATGGCAGCAAACTTGATGAGCGCAAATGTTTATGAAAAAAATCTTATCTCTGCATTCAATACATGAACCCCTCACAGCCCACTTTCAATTAAAGATTTCACCCAGTTGCACGTACATACATTAGTAATACTGTACATTAGTAATACATTAAGTGCAAGATGACAAACCTGGTATCCATGGAATAAATTAAGAATGTCTTTGACGCCAGCTCCATAAGCCAGGCTCTGCATTCTAATCATCGCCCCGGGCTGAGGGGCAACAGTTGGGGCAGCTGCTGCAGAGGGGAAGTAGTTCAGGCTGGTTGGGGAGCCAGGAGGACTGCAAAAGAAATATTGACAGGTTAACTCCTAAAGGAAGCAAACCTTTAAATAATTTAGCATAAAACTAAACTCACAGCTCAGTCAGTTGCTTTACTTTGTTATCTTCTAAATAAAGAAAATGACTTCATTTATTGCATCAAAGGTTAGTTATTGTGCAACTAAAAAAGGCAATTTCAAAGAACCTTCACTTTATATTTTATTTTATTGTTCTTAATATCATCTGTATAGATAGATAGATAGATAGATAGATAGATAGATAGATAGATAGATAGATAGATAGATAGATAGATAGATACTTTATTAATCCCAATGGGTATAATACGCTACCGTGGCTGTTCGTTTGTCTGTCCAGGATTTTAAATCACCTGTAGCTTGCAAACTGTTTGACCTATTGATCTGATATTTGGTGCACATATACTAAATGACCTCTAGTGTCCACTTTCAGGGTGATGATTGACCTACAAGGTTATTTCTCTTTTAATTTTGATTTTATTGTAGAATCAACTGTCGCCAGTGGCCAGCAGGGCAGCCGTGCGGTGCATGTGTATGGGTGCCACTCTCATTCCCAACCACCTTCATCATCATTTCCACCACCTCTTCATATCTTAAATCATTCTTAAGGCAGATTGATGACTTAAGTGACAGCTTAGGTGAAAAATTAAAGAAAATGTACTAAGTAATTCTAACACAAACACTGAATTAATCAGTTTTAACGTGCAAAGATGACAACAAAAGAAGAGGAGAAGCGGGCCACTAGGGTGGAGAAAAGAAGAGCTGCACATTATTGTGCAGTGCGCCATTACTGGTAATGTAATAAATGAAAATAACATTCTCAGATTTGCTTGATCCGAGTCAGGGTTGCAGTGGTTATCCCAATCGAAATGCTCACAAGGAAGGAAACGGCCCTTGACATCCACCAGTACATGGTAGAGCTCACCCTTGGCCTCACCCAAACTTATAGCCCAAATCTAAAATTTGAAAACTGTCAAAGATAAGAGTGGATAGAGAACAGGAGTATTTCAAGAGTTTACAGAAACATAAGAAAAACAGTGAGTAGTAATTTTTTTAAAATCATGTCATTTCACATGTGGTCCAAAGGATGATAACAAGAAAATAAAGCTGGGCCACATGACTTTCTTGGTAAAGCTTGGTCTGGTCTTCTCTGTGTTAATTCCTGCTATGAAACTGTGCATGCTATGACCAGATGGCCACTAAAGGCCACTATGCTAACACATTATGGCTCAGATCTGAACTGAAGTAACCCGAATTCAGATGAAAGAGTGGGCATCCAAAACACGCAGAAACACTCAAGTTGTTTCTTTTTTGTGTGGATTTTGTCCTAGTAACTTCATTTCCTCTCACATTTTAAACAAATAAGGGTTGATTGTCCCTTTATGAGTGAGTATGCCCTGCAAGGGACTGGCATGCCATTCAAAGCTGGCTTGTGATATGCTTCCAGTGCTGCCAGGACATGCTCTGGTTTGTTTAATATCTGTCTGTTACCAAGTGTTTATACAATATATGGGCATGTCTGAGTCATGAGTGTAAAAGTATCAGGGACAGGACAGGTCTTCTGCAGAATGCCAGAAGAATTTACAAACTATCTTTTTTTTAGTACTAGTAACTATAATAATAATAATAATCCATTTTATTTATATTGTGCCTTTCCCATGCACAAGGTGCTTGTTTTTCCCAGATTTTTCCAAACTGGCTACTCATGCTAGCAAGGTAATGTTTCCAGAAATGAAATGACCTTGTGAGGTGGGGCTGCAAACCTTTACTGCTGTAACCTGTTCAACATAAGCTTTCTTATTCATTAGGAAATGTAATTTATGATGACATGAACTTGGCTCTTGATGCTATTGATAATTCCCAGACTACAAACACTGTTGCCTCTCAAATGGCTGCTTCCATTTCCTTCTACCCACATCAGCCTCTCAGTTATCTCCAGTGAGTGTTATTCTTTGATTGACTTTTCACTCTGGATTGGATTTACTTTATTGTCATTCAAACCATACAACAAGGAGTGCTGAATGAAATTGTGTTTCTCTAGGCTCAATGTATCAACACAAACATGAAGACAACTGCACGTTATACAACAACAGATAGATGTGATAGTATAAACAGACGGAATATATGTATAATCCAATAGATAAACTGGTGAATAGTTGTAAATTGTTCAAGTGACGAAAAACATTACCATAATGCACAGACATAACACCATTTTAGGAGATGTGAGATTCTGATTATATGTGTTCAAACAGTCTGTGTGTGTTCAGAAATGTAACAGTCCCAGTAGGTCAGCGTGTTGGTTATTGTTAGTGGGAGTTGAATCGTCTGATAGCCAGTGGGAAGAAGCTCCTACAGAGTCTGGCAGTCTTGCACCACATACTGTGGTAGCATTTGCCAGAGGCAAAAGTTGGAACAGCTCATGGGCTGGGTGGGTGGTGTCTCTGACTATCTCAGTAGCTCTCCTAAGGCAGCATGACGAGTACAGCTCATGTATAGACAGGAGGGTGGTTCTGATGATTTCTTCTGCCATCACCTTGGGTATGACGTATTTAGGCCCTCCAACCTGCAGGGAAAAACCTGGGGGTTGGTGGCAGAATTGGCACTCCAGACAACATAAAAAAACCTCACACTGTTCCATTCCTTCTGAACTAGTGTGGTGCTGAGGTGTCACAGATTGCCTGGCTGCACTCGGGTCCTAATCTGGGATCTTGAGTTGGTTTGTCATGTGGTGGGTGCGGCAATGTGCTGTATAAGCACATGCTCCAAACCTCTCTCTCTCTCTTCAACACTCTCTGGAGGGACTACTGATCCAACGCAGTGTGGCTGCCATAGCTCACTGTGAGGCTGCTGGTCAAGATGCTCTTGATAGTGCCTCTGTAGAATGTTGTGAGGACAGGAGGGGACAGGTTTACTCCCCTTATCTGCCACAGAAAGTGAAGGCGCTGCTGTGCTTTGACAAGTGACGTGGTGTTTGTATTCCATGTCAGGTCATCCATGATGTACACCCCCAGGAACCTGGTGTTTCTTTCTAACTCCACAGTGATGCCATGGATTATAAGTGGAGTATGTGCCATGTATTTCTTCCTGAAGTCAACAATGATCTCCTTCATCTTGTTGATATTCAGTGACAGGTTGTTGTTGTCACACCAGACAATGATTTGGTTCACTTCCTCCCTGTAGGCTGAGTCATCATCGTTGCTGACGAGGCCCACCACTGTTAGTCTGCAAATCTGATGATATGATTCGAGTCAGGCTTGGCATGACAGTTATGAATCAAGGGTACAATTTACAGTTTTTTACTTGCTTGAGACAACAGAAAACTCCTAAAGTTGGACTGCACCTTCTGTCTACAGAGAACATGGGTCAAAATGTGACAGATGCTAAACATGTTATTAACCAGTGAGGAATTGGACTCCCTTCATTTTCAGCACACTGAGTTTGAGATCCACTATATGCAGGCTGAGCAAACTGTTGTTTTTTAGACTTTTGAGATTCGTAACTTCCAATTTGTTTATCACAAATAAGTCGATGTCTTTATTGGTAAATCCACTGAAATTGAGAAATGTTTTCTGGAGTTCATCTTTAAACAATTTTCTGACACACCCAATGTCTCCATTCTAATATAAATTCTTTTCTGAACAAGCTGATTTATCATCCACCTGTCTCTTATGAAACTTGTGGACCCCAGAATCTTTGTATTGGGGTTGGTGTAGGTGGTTTGTTTTAATTTCATTTTCTAAATACAATTTTATTAAAATTGAGGTGTGAGTTTAATTTATGTACTTTATTCAACAAAAATTGATTATCAAAAGAATATTTTGTGCATACCTTTTTATTTTTCTTCTGAAAACATGAAACATTTAAATACAGAGATTTATTTGAGATCATTAACAGTCTAACATGTAGTATGAAATGCTACTATCATGCTCTGTCTGTGTGGCATTCACAAGATTTTGTGCTGTTTAATTCACACCAGAGCATAAGAACTTATGTTGGTGGCAATCTTTTTTAGTCTGACTGTGGCTCTGGCTCAGTATCTTATTTCTAATATTGTAATATAGTATTTTGCCTCTCATACACTAGAGCAAACCACACTATGAATTTTGTCTTAAGATATTAAACTAATTTTTAATGTATTCAATATGCCTTTACAGCTACAAGTCAATGTTATCTCAAGTTAGGTCCTTAATTCCACACAGGTACATCTTTGTAAAGGGAATATTAACACATCGTTATGTGTATTGATTCTGGAGAGTTAAACTGAATTACCCTCAAAAGAAATTACCACTTACCACTTATATTCTCAATTCTGAGCCAATTCTGTTATTGGCTCTACAGATTTACGAAATTAGATTTAATAAATAATAATAAATTGTGAATTTCCCATTGGGATTAATAAAGTATCTATCTATCTATCTATCTATCTAATCAGTATGGCACCGTGATTTATGCTCTGAATGGTTGTGCAGGCATATTAGCTTCATTTATGCGATATTTACATATTCTTACTCAAAGGTTTCTTGCATTTGTACACCCACATAATCATTTTTCTGATTTAAGACAAGACAATTTTCAAGTGTAAACATCCAGAAACAAGTTCCAAACTAGACAGAGATGAGGGTCAAGCACTTAAAAAAGATAAAGATCTACAATATAAACAATAAATGCCAAGAATTGTGTAGATTCAGAAATAATATTCTGAATATGATGATGTGTTTATTAAGCAACAAGCACTAGTGTCATCCCCATGTCAGGACTATGATTGCACTATTGACTTAATGTCAGGGACCCCAGTGCCTAAAGGGAATGTTTACGCCTTTTCACAGCTTTAACAGGAGGCTATGGAGCCATATACCACAAAAAACTTGCAGAATGGTTTTACAACCCCATCCACTAGTCTGATTGAGGCTGGCTTCTTTTTTGTTGAGAAAAAAAAGGAAAAGACAGGGGTGTTCGACCTTGTATTGATTCTGGAGAGTTAAACTGAATTACCCTCAAAAGAAATTACCCCTTACCACTTATATTCTCAATTCTGAGCCAATTCTGTTATTGGCTCTACAGATTTACGAAATTAGATTTAAGAAGTGCATATAATCTTATATGAAATCAGGAAGGGGACAAATGAAAAACTGCCTTTAATATCACGACTGGACATTACAAATACAGAGTAATGGTCTGACCGTTTTCTAATCCTTTGTTAATGATATTTTCAGAGACTTATTGGGGAAATGTGTATTAGTGTACATTGATGATATTTTGACTTTTTCTGAGGACATACGGTAACTACTCATGTGAAGCATGTTAAGGAAGTGCTTTGCCCCTTCACAAAAGTAACCTATACATTAAAATAGAGAAATATGAGTTTCACCAGGAAAAGACTTTGTTCTTGCGGTATGAAATTTCATGGACTGGTTTATCTATGTATAATACTAAGATCACTGCTATCCTGGATTGGAAACAACCTGTGAGTGTTAAACAAATCTAGAGATTTGTCAATTTTGCTAATTACTATTGGCAATTTATAAAAAAAACTTTAGTTCGGTTATAGTTCCTATAACCTTGTTAACCCGGAACACTCAATGGTCGGAGGAGGCGAACAAAGTCTTTGAACGTATAAAAGAATTCTTTAGCACAGCCCCCATTTTACGTCACCCTTATACTGAATTGTCATTTATCATGGAAGTAGATGCATCCAGTTTCAGAACTGGAACCATACTTTTGTCAATGACGTCCCAAAACAGGAGTCATTCACGCTTGTGCCTTTTATTCAAAGAAATGAACTTCTACTGAGGGAAACTACAGCACAGGAAAGCGTGAGGTGCTGGCAATTAAGCTGGCTCTGGAGGAGTGATGTCATTTTTTTTAGAGGGAACCAAATTTCCTTTTGTTGTCTACACTGATCATAAAAACTTAATGCATTTAAAGACAGCAAAAAGAATCAATGCTCGCCAGGCTCGATGGGCTTTAGTCTTCAGCCAATTGCATTTCGCATTAACATACTGTATAGCCTGGGCAGAAAAAAAGGAAATACTCTTTCTAGCATTCACGAGCCTGATGGTTTCTGTGAGGATCATTACCTATTACTGATTCAGAAAAAGTTATTGGCATGCTTAATGTATCACATGTGGAAGATACTTTGAATCAAATTCGTAGTGCTCAAGGCCAGGCAAACCCTACTGTTAATATACCAGATGGGACACTTTTCATCCCTTTTAATTTGAGAAATGAAGTATTAGATCTGTGCCATCAATCTGCTATGTTTGGACATCTTGGGGTGGACCAGATGATTCATTTATTAAAAGCAACATTTTGGTGGAGGGGATGGACAATAGATGTAAAAGAGTATGTAGCTGCTTGTTGTCAATGTAAGAAAACCACTGGACTTCCTTTGGGTTTGCTCCAGCCTCTTTCTGTGCCATAATTTCCCTGGGAATACATTACCTTAGATTTTATCACAGATATACCTCTGTTGATCTGCCTCGACAGTGGAGTATCTGGTACATTGGAAGCGGTACGGTCCAAAGGATGGGTCCTGGGCAATGTTTAATGCCCTTCACGTCCCTCACCTTCTGACTTGGTTTCATACTCATTTCCTTTGGAAACTGGATGGACGCGTCTGGAGGACTCATCTTTGACAGGGGGTTATGTTTTGATTTCGGCTGAATATTGAAGTTTTTATAGCCTATTCCTGTTAGAGAAGCCATATTGTGTACCGTTGTCAGGGTCATGTCCTGTGTTTCTAGGGGCCTAGTCTCTGGGGTTATGACCTTGACTTAATCAGTATAAAAGGTCAGCATTTTGCTCTGCGCTTTATCAAATCTGCAGATAAATTCCTTATTTACATTTCTGACCTTTTGTGCAATTACTATTCTTCTCTTGACTGGTTTTTGATTTATTATGTGTTATTTGATTTTGAATTTTGCCTCTTGTCAGAGGTTTGGTTGCTTCGGTTTATTTTAATTTTCATTTGTTTTGCATTTTGCTTGCTTCTCCCAGTTTACTGAAGAAACTAGTTATCTATTTTTCCTGCAAAGACAAGAGAAGTATTTGCAGTATCTATGGAAAGTGAATGAAACTTAATAGAAATCTAGAATAATATTTTAAATCCACATTTAATTAAAATCCTGTCCTGGGAACTGTGCCTGAGACTACGTTAATCAATTATATAAGTTTACAATTGAACTAGGTATTTTTAACATGGAAATAGATTGAAAACCATTTTCAGCCTTACTTGTGGGACTGTTAACACTAGAATCCATGAAGCCTATGAAAAAAGTCATAATGCTGGGCTACCTTAAATTCCCTCGCACCTCTCCATCAGCGTCTTTGTTTGCAAATGTGTCAATCAGCATAAGCAGCCTGCTATCCCATCCCCGACCGACTCAGCTGAAGTCAGTTGCAAAGTACTCCCAGCTCAAGTCTCTTTATCTGCATGTGAGGTGCCTGAAATTGTATAGGGTAAATAAAATATTGTTATTTGGAATACACACATTTCATGTATGTTCCGTGTCTATAATGATCTGTGTAAATGTAGGATGACAGGAAATGCAAGGCAAGAAATGTTGAACACATAACTAAAACCGAAACATTTTTCATGTTATAGTAATGATGACAAAAAGCTGACCTGAAGTGTATAATGTGTGAAGACTGAAGTCCAAATATCAAGTAAACACTTTCACAAAAGGTATAACAAAACAAGTGCACTTTTATTCAAGAGTATAAACAAAAAAAAAAAAGAAAGTCGACATATCTGCTTGGCTGGTGCAGAGGTAAGAACTACTCCCTCATAAGCAAAAGGCTGCAGGTTTGAGCCCAGACTTTCCCCATTTTGAGTAGTGAGCTGCTATTATTATTATTATTATTACTATAATATAATAAAAACATACATTTGATTTGAGTCTGTAACACCCATGGTACATTTTTGCTACTTGTAAAAGTTAGCTTTTTTTTATTCAGTTTTATTCTTTCAGTCACATTCACATGGTACTTTGAACTTGCCTCTCCCTCTCTGAGTTGATTGCATTTATCTCCGTTCTTTTCACAAGAGCAGTGATGGCCACAGTTGGTACTGTTGGTGATACCTGCTCAGAACTATTTGTTGTACCAGCAATCAAAGATACGATGCACCGTGACCACTATCAGACTATCATTCAGCATTTGCACTTTGACAACAAAGACACCTGTGCAGAATGTGTGAGAAACGATAGATTTGCTGCAATCTCGGACATATGGCAATGTTTTTTTGAGAACTGTGTTTTGAGTTACAACTCACGGTAACATATTACTGTTGATGAACAACTGTTTCCAACCAAGGTCTGCTGTCCTTTCTTGCAATACATCTCAACCAAGTCTGACAAATATGGCATAAAGTTTTGGATTGCAGCAGATTTGGAGACAAAGTACATGTGCAATGCCAATCCATATTTAGGAAAATATCCCAGTAGTCCCATGGGAGAAAGACTTTCCAAGACTGTGGTCATAAAGCTTATGGTGCCATTTCTGGACAAAGGCAGAACTTTAACAGCAGACAACTTCTTCATGTCACTTCATGGAACTTTCACCTGCAGCTAAAGTCACTTCAGTACGCGAGCAATTCTCCACGCTATTGTTTAGATCTGGAAGTGCCATGCTGACAGTATATGCACCCAAAAAGAAGAAGCCTGTGTGCATTCTCAGTACCATGCACCATAACATGGAGATTGGACAAGAGAGGAATAAAAAACATGTTGAAATGACAATCCATAATCGAATAATAACGTTTTCATGTATGAGTGTGTGTGTGTGCATGCGCGAGAGAGGCAAAGACAGATTTGATGTCATTCAAGTGGTTAATGGAAATGCAAAGTTAACACTTTTGCAAAGGTATAAAGAAACAAGTGTGCTTTTATTTAAGAATAAAACTGAATGACAAAAAATTCAAGAGACAACAAGATACCAAGAAGAGATGATTCACCAGCGTTTCTGTGACTGCTTATATCCTTTCAGCAATATAATTTACAGATAGCAAAAAATTTATACCGGGTGTTACAGCCTCCAATCAAATTAACATTTTAATTATATTTTAGTAATAATAATAATATCAGCTCACTACTCAAAACAGGGAGAGCCCAGGCTCAACCTGCAACCTTTTGCTTATGAAGAAGCAGCTATTACCTCTGCACCAGCCAAGCAGACATGTTGACTTTCTGGCAATTGATATTTGGGCTTGGGTTTTTACTCATTGACAGCAACATGCAAATTGATGATTTGTTTTTCTTTGGTTGTATTCTTGAAAAAAAGCACACTTGTTTTGTTATACCTTTTGTGAAAGCGTTTATTTGATATTTGGACTTCAGTCTTCACACATTATACACTTCACATTAGCATTTTGTCTTTATGACTATAAAATTTTAAAAGTTTCTGCATTAGTTATGTGTTCAACATTTCTTGCCTCACATTTCCTGTCACCCTACATTTATGCAGATCATTGTAGACACGGAACACACATGAAATGTATGTATTCCAAATAACAATATGTTATTTACCCTATACAATTCCAGGTACCTCACACCCAGATAAACAGACTTGAGCTGGGAGAACTTTGCAAATGACTTCAGCTGAGTCGTTGGGGAATAGGAGAGCAGTCTGCTTGCTGCTTGTGCCAATTCACACATTTGCAAAACAAAGATGCTGATGTAGAGGTGCAAGGGAATTTAAGGTGGCTTGACATTATGACTTTTTTTGTAGGTTTCAGGGATTCTATTGTTAACCCACTTTCATAAGACATAGCAGGAAAACATGCAACATCTTATATATAAATGTCTACGCATGGAAGTGTGTGTGTGTGTCTGTCTGTCAGGCCGGAAATGCGAGGCGGCCCAGAAGTGTGAGGCTACAGCATGAAGCGCAAAGATCCGGCAAGGCGGCCCCAAGTTAATGAGTCAGAGACAAACCTGCTTACCAGCTAACAGACAAGGGGGGCGAGCACGTCTGCAAAACGAAACCATCGACTCTGCCTTTCAATTTTTTTTCTGATGATTTCAATAGTTTCTAGGAGCCCAGGCTTTTTACAGCACGGGCTTACACAGCTAGTATAAAATATTAGTCTTAAATATACTCTTTGAGTTTTTCATGGCTCAGTAGGCTGATGTAATATTCAAGACATCCTTTTCCTGAAACTATTTCCATTGCAGTGAGCAAAAGCCTAACATAATGGCACTGTTTATGAGACACACCTCCTGTTTTACAGAGCTAAAACAGAGTGCTTGAAGCTGTCAAATATCACATAAGTAAAGGGGGAAATTAATTTCTGTTTGATATATATTACCAACACTATCAACATGGTCAAAAAAGGGTATACAGTTATTATTGGAGTTGGTGGTTGTGAACCATTCCTGGCTAATAATCACCACGAAGTATTATTGTAGCATGAGCACATATAATTAATCAAGCAATATCTTCCAGCATGAACTGCAATCTGTTTATTTGACAAAAAATAATACAATTGTACTACCATTCATCCAATGAAAGCATAACATAAATCTTCATTTGAATACAAATGGTTCAGGCCTGCTTGTAGAATAACAGGTTGTGCTAGTTAACAAGGTTTTGTTGCTTCAGTTTAAACTAAAACACTGCTCTATGAAAACGCACAGATAAAAACTATCTAAAAGGAACAAAAATAGTTTTTGGATAAAACATCAAAATTACAAAAAGTGTCAATATAGTGTATATAGCTAAAATTTTTCAATAATGTTACAAAGAAAATTAGAAAGACTAATAAAAGCATGCGTCATAATATGTTATTTGAAATGCTGAGTGATTCAGAAGCTAGCTATGAAACTTGTGGGCGAGATAAGGCTCTGTGAGATTAAAAAAACCCTAAAGGGATCACTGACATTTTCTCAAATTATCTCTTCCTAGCCCATCCGCCCTTTACACTCTTGTCCTTGTCAAAACATTGGTGTGTCTCAATCACAAAGAGCTGGGTGTCTGTTACATGGACAGGTTCACAAGAACATTGTGCTTGATAAAAAAAAAGGCAACATATTCTGACAAATAAAGAAATAAGTTTTATTTTATAACTATTACACTTTGATTGATGGAAATCCCAACTCAAAATCCTCCCCAAAATACTCATTTTCAATGTTTAGGGAGAAGATGCAGTTTTCTTTTTTGTTCTGTTAATTTATTTACTTACAAATTCTGCCCTCTTATCATTGATCTGTACATAATATGAGAACATAATATTCTCAAAGACAATTCTGTTCAGGGTTCTAGTGGTTGGAGCCTGAGCTCACAGCTTAAGGCTGGCCTATTCAAATAGTGGCCCGAGGGCCACATGCGGCCCAGAACCAACCTTCAAGTGGCCAGCCCGTGGTCCCATAAGAAACACAGAGAAAAACAGAGAAAAACACATTTTGTGATCCCTAAGAAATTCCAACTTAAATTCCTATAGTAGTACAGACCAAACATAGCATAACAACATTCAACCCACAGTGCATTGCATTCTTGTGTGTCTAGAAGCGGTGGTAGTAGTCTATGATACAGTGATTTTTTTTTTGGGGACAGTACCTCAGCCGCAACAGCTGGTTGTGGCATCAGCTATATATTAAATGATTCTAAAATGAATTAGTTTTTAGTTGTATTCCAGTTTAATCAAGTGAGTGCGAACATGGGTTTTCGCAAATTAATCTAATTTTTACTCGTTACTGAGAAGCACCGTCTCCGCACTTCTCTTCAAATGATTGTTTGGCCCTTCAATCAAATGCTTCATTCCTGTGGATTCACACCTGTTACAAGGACGATGATCAGTCACTGACATTCAAAGTAAAGAAAGAATTAGAAAGACTGCATTTGATGAAAACATGCAAAGAGTTTAGAATTTTCATTAAAACTCAATCAAATTAAGAACTGATGCTTTGAGGGACTACATAACAACTTTTTTATTGAATGCAGAGCTCGTTATTAACCTGAGGTTCATATTCTTTATTTTTGAAAATTCTACGTTAGTAATTTTAAACTATCAAGCTCAATATTATATAGCACAGTACATTTGGGCAGGTGGTGTAAAGGTGACACTGCTGTCTCGTAATAAGGAGATCATAGGTTCACATCCAAAGTACTTTGAATATTGAGTAAAGTACTATATAAAGGTAAAGAATTATTATAATACTTGATGATTTGTTTATTTCAAATTTTAAATGTTATATTTTTTCCACCAAATAAACAAAACATGTAGTGCTGGGACTCTCTGCCTCTATATACGTTCACAGTACCTTAAAATTGACCCAAATGTATGTGCACCACCATCTTTTTCTTTACAAAAAAGGCACCGCTAATCACACATGTGGCAATTTAAAATGAACACCCATGAATGTTGTATTCATGTGTGTTAATTACTGTCATCACATGCTGATAGTTTTTTTTTTTTATTCTGTTAAATGCACTTTGTGATGTGCCTGGGTCATATATAACCAAAACATGTATTTTATTTCAAACAGGAAACAAATGTTACTGCTAAGACTGTGCACTATTTTGTTTTTATGCACTTTGAGATATGCCTAGGTTAGATGTGATCAAAATGTTTATTTTTTTATTTCAAAAGTGGAAAAACATATTGCTACTACTTCAGAGTCTGTTCAATTATAGTTTTTTGATTGTTTTTTATACATTTTTTGATGTGCCTGTGTCAAATGTGACCAAATTTAAAAGGGAAAAAATAAATAAACATTACTTGTGTAGGTTTAAAATTTGTTATTACCTGCTGCTTACAGGCCACTCAAAATGTCTGGCCCAACTGAATTTGTAACTGAATAGCCCTGGCTTAAGGTGTAAGGCAGCAAACAGCCCTGGATAGAGTCTATCACAGGGACCACTCACACAAGCATACAAACACAAACAAACACACCTACGTTGGGCCAATTTGAAATTACCGATTAACTGAGTGGTGGCTCTGAGGCTAAGGATCTGCGCTGGTATCCCAAAGGTTGCCGGTTCGAATCCTCGTCACTGCCAAAAGAGATGCTGAGCCCTTGAGCAAGGCCCTTAACCTTCAATTGCTTCAGGGGTGCTGTACAAGGCCCTGCACTCTGACCCCAAGGGGTATGTGAAAACTAACAAATTTCTAATACAAGAAATTGTATAAGGTGAAATAAAAGAACCAAAAAAAAAAATCTAACCTGCACATCTCTGAGGATGTGGGAGGAATAACTAGAGTACCCGAAGAAATAAACCCACAAACACTAGGGAATGTGAGGACGCACATCAACTGGCTGCAGAATTCAAACCCAGGGCTCTGGATTTGTGAGGCAGAAACACTTACCATCATTGTAAAGTGGTTTGCATAACAAAATGTCCCCCATACTTGCTACATTTTTTACATATCTGGTGAATTGAATATATTACATCAGGGGTGTCAAACTCCAGGCCTGGAGGGCCGCAGTGGCTGCAGGTTTTCCTTCTAACCTTTTTCCTAATCAGTGACCAGTTTTCACTGCTAATTAACTTATTTTCCCTTCATTTTAATAGCCATGTTTTTAAGGATTCGGTCCTCTGAATTTATTCCTTTCTTCATTAAATGGCAGCCAAACAGAAATGAGATGAGAAACGAGCCAACAGATGACCACCTAAACTGAGATTTCAAACTCCAACCAATCTCTTAATGAGAAGGTGATTCTTGCTGTTAATTAAACCCATTATTTAATTCCATGGCTTGTTGCTGCACTCATTCTGCCACAGCAGACATTTCCAAAACTGTTGTTTTTTCTAAGAACATCGTCAAAAAGTTTTGGTGACCTGAGAGATTACTGAGACCTTCACCTTTCTTTATTTTCACATATTGTGTGATGGGCACAGATGAGCTGGTCATGTGGTGGCTTGTCTCATTATTGTTTGGCTGCTAATTAAGGAAAAAGAAACAACTAAGGGGCCTGAGTCAAGTTAATTAAAACTTAAGGCAAAAGAAGTTAATTAATAGCAAAAATTGCTCACTAATGAAGAAGATGGTTAGAATGAAAACCTGCAGCCACTGCGGCCCTCCAGGATTGGAATTTGACACCCCTGTATTACATACTAGCTGTCTCCCACAGCTCCGCCTGCATAGTAGTGAAACAGGACAAGCTTTAAAAATCAACAACAATAAATTTTTTTTTAAAAATGTAATAATTTGTATTGAGACGAATTTATATTGATAGCTTTTGTATCCAAGGGTCTCTTGATATACAATATTTTTGGTTTTGCTATCAGGGGCGAGAATGTAGCGGTGATCTCTTTGCCAAAAATGCAAAAAGTTGGCATGGTATCTTTGGCCAAGCGGAACGTAGGTACGCTCCAACGTCAAATGTTGACACTTTATCTGATCGTGTTCAGCTCCGATGGGAGAGCATCCCCCGTGTGGGGAGAAGAGCACGTGGCCATGATATCTCTGCCAATGAGCAGGATCCCTCTAAAACACACGTAGCTGTGATCTCTATCTCAAAAACATCAAAGCTTACTCTTTAAAAATCTCTAGATGATAATGTCTGCTGAACAAACAGGTATCGCTAGCTAAGTGGAGGCAAAGTACGCTCTAGGACATGGCGAGAGGTAGAGCGACTCGAATGGTGGCTGGCGTGTGAGTGAGGAGGGCCCGCCCGGCTCCATACTCTTGATGTCCCGCCTCCCACTCCCCTCGGCCCGATTCGGATTTGCGCAGATAAATCAGTGCCACAGCTGGCGCGATGAGAGAAGTGGCAAAATCAATTGGAATGTTCAAGCAAATTATAGAAAATACCCCTATCTAAATCTGTTAAGTAGTTCTCTTGTGAAAAGCGGACAGACAGACAGACGTTAGATTATATATATATATTATTATATTATTATATTACTATATTATATATTATTATATACAGTAATCCGCGCTGTATCACGCTTCCACTTTCGCGGCTTCACTCCATCGCGGATTTTATATGTAAGCATATTTAAATATATATCGCGGATTTTTCGCTGGTTTGTGGGTTTCAGTGGACAATGGGTCTTTTAATTTCTGGTACCTGCTTCCTCAATTGGTTTGCCCAGTTGATTTCATACAAGGGACGTTATTGGCAGATGGCTGAGAAGCTACCCAATCAGAACACGTATTACGTATTAAATAAAACTCCTCAAATATATTGTGAGCACGGGGGCTGTTCGCACCCCAAGAGGATACGGCCGCTCCTCAAAAAACGCTGAAAGACTACCTTCACATTGCTCCCATCCTTGCAGAGCTTACTTGTGGCTGCTTTGTCAAGCGATATGCTTCCCGCACGGTGCTTCACATACTTAAAAGATCAAACAGCACCTATTGATTTTTGATTGTTTGCTTTTCTCTCTCTCTCTCTCTCTTGCTCTGACATTCTCTGCTCCTGATGGAGGGGGAGTGAGCAGGGGGGCTGTTCCCACCCCTAGAGGATACGGACACTCGTCTAAAAAATGCTGAAAGACTACCTTCATGTTGCTCCTTTCGTTGCTGGGCTTCCTTGCAGCTGCTTTGTCAAACGACATGCTTCCCGCACGGTGCTTCGCATGCTTAAAAGCTTGAACAGCACCTATTGATTTTTGATTGTTTGCTTTTCTCTCTCTCTGTCTCTTTCTCTCTCTGACATTTTCTGCTCCTGACGCGCACTCCTTTGAAGAGGAAGATGTTTGCATTCTTTTAATTGTGAGACGGAACTGTCATCTCTGTCTTGTCATGGAGCACAGTTTAAACTTTTGAAAAAGAGACAAATGTTTGTTTGCAGTGTTTGAATAACGTTCCTGTCTCTCTACAACCTCCTGTGTTTCTGTGCAAATCTGTGACCCAAGCATGACAATATAAAAATAACCATATAAACATATGGTTTCTACTTCGTAGATTTTCACCTTTCATGGGGGGTTCTGGAACGCAACCCCCGCGATTGAGGAGGGATTACTGTATATATAATATTATACAGTATTATATCCATCCATCCATTTTCCAACCCGCTGAATCCGAACACAGGGTCACGGGGGTCTGCTGGAGCCAATCCCAACCAACATAGGGCACAAGGCAGGAAACAATCCTGGGCAGGGTGCCAACCCACCGCAGACAGTATTATATATATATATATATATATATATATATATATATATATATATACATACATACACACACTCATCACTCTTGATATTTCTCTCTCTCTGTATATATATATATATATATATACATACATAGAGAGAGAATGAGAGAGAAATATCAAGAGTGATGTATCATGCTGTGAGTGACAATAGAGATCGTATGTATTTGTTGAACAACATACTGTATTAGTGCTAGGGAATTCAAAGAGAAATTTAAGTCAACAGCAGGGAGCCCAGAACCACAGCACAAGATCTCTAGAGAATAGGAAAAAAGTACCTGTTTCCCTCTTGAATAAAAGTGGATTCCACATGTCATGAAAGAACTTTACTCAGTAGAGAAACCATGGCGCTCCACTGTCGACACCCAAACCCTTCTAGGCACTGTAAGCTTGCAATAACAAACAAAACTGGTCTGTCTAGGTGTGCACAACAGTTCGGCACACTTTGGATGATAAAAAAATGACTTCAAGTGGAAAGGTGAACTTAGCAGTCTGTGAATTGATTGTAACTGATCTTCACACTTGTTATTGTCTTTTTATCTTTTTACTTTTCTTTTTATCCTTTTCACAAAACATTTGTAGTAGCATATTATGCTGATTTACATGAGAACATACAAAATATTTACACAATCACTGTATTTAAAACAGTTCAGGAAGAGGGTGAGGTAAGTCTGAATTGTCTAAAGCATTTGTGAGAAAAGTACTTCCTATTCAAGTGAGATGCTTGCTTAATATATTCATTGCCATTACAACAGTTAAGAGGTAGCCGATGTACAGTATGTACAATATGTTTGCTGATTCTGAGGCTCTGTTGTCATTCACCACTTTCAGGCAAGGTCTCATCCTACAACACCTTGCTTCGGTCAAATTAAAAGGTACTCTAAGCACTTAAAAGCCACAGCTAGGCACATAGCCATCCAATATTGTGGGTGTATTGTGTTAGCAAAACAATATTGTTTAGTCCTTGAAAAACACATTTGAGAGGAATAATTCTATAAATGGTCACATGCGGCAACATGTTCTCCATGTTTCCATGTATGTAAAAATGGATGTTTTAAATTAGACAGATGGTTAACTTTCAGTCTGCTGAACTGAAGAAATCTTTTACTTTATGTGTTGAGTTTAACTCTCACTGTATATAATGTCTGTGATTGATAATATATGTTTAACATTAATCAATATTTTTGGTTTGTACTTATTGATCCATGATATGCTAATTTCAGTCGCTGTAAATATATCAGTGTCAGAAATTTCATGGTATTTGCATCTTTGCTGAGAAGAATGAGAGAGAGAGATAATGATAACTTTCTTCGGAATTATGCTAATCAAAACTTATATTTAAAGAGGTCTTTGACTGTCCTAGGAGTGATTACTATTAATCAGAGTAGAGGAGAAAATGATAAATTGGTTTATTCATCTATTTCTTTATGCAACTCATCGAAAATCTCTTTGCAAACAAAGGACCAAGTAAAACCAAACTCAAAAAATGAGATAACCTTAAAAGGGGATTTTGGTTTTACTGGCCTTTAATCTTCTTAACTGTGTAGTCAGAAGAATTAAAGTAGTTCTATTGGATCAAACATCTTAGTTTGGCTTCAAAGTCAGTCTTTTATAAATTGGGAGGTCTAGTTTTCTATTAAGATATTATTCTTACTCCAAATAAATTTCTTAACATGTCTTAAACAAGACCGTCCAAAAAAACTTTTTTCAAGAGAGATTTCCCAAAATAAAATATAAGTTATAATGAAACATAAGCATTCTCATTTTTAATGGGTAATTTTCATGGCTAATACTTTTAAAAATCCCAAAACCTTTCTTGTACAAGGCTCCTAGACACAAATGTTAATTATATAAAAGCAGGCTTTTCGTTTCATATTTGTGAGAAGTTGTGAATAGAGTTTTGCAAGCTATGCTTTTATTAAAGTAATTATAACTCAAAGACACATGATATTCTATATGGTGTTCCACAAGGCTCTATCCTGGGTCCGCTGCTCTTCTTAATCTACATGCTTCCATTAGGTCAGATTATCTCGGGACATAACGTGAGCTACCACAGCTATGCTGATGACACACAGCTGTATTTATCAATAGCACCTGATGACCCCAAATCTCTTGATTCGCTAACATAATGTCTAACCTGTATCTCAGAATGGATGAATAGTAACTTTCTCAAATTAAATAAAGAAAAAACTGAAATCTTAGTGATTGGCAATAATGGATACAATGAGACTATTAGAAATAAACTGGATGCATTAGGATTAAAAGTCAAATCGGAGGTAAAAAGCTTAGGGGTAACCGTTGATTGTAATCTGAATTTTAAATCGCATATTAATAAGATCACTAGGACAGCATTTTTTCACCTAAGGAACATAGCAAAAGTTAGACCTCTTATATCATCGAAAGATGCAGAGAAATTAGTTCATGCGTTTGTCTTTAGTCGGCTAGATTACTGTAATGCACTCCTCTCAGGACTACCCAAAAAAGACATCAATCGTTTGCAATTAGTGCAGAATGCAGCTGCTAGAATCCTTACCAGGAAAAGAAAATCCGAACACATTTCTCCAGTTTTGATGTCACTACACTGGTTACCTGTGTCATTCAGAATTGACTTTAAAATTCTGCTTATGGTTTATAAAGCTTTAAATAATCTCGCCTCGTCTTATATATCGGAATGTCTGACACCTTATATTCCAAATCGCAACCTCAGATCTTCAACTGAGTGTCTCCTTAGAATTCCAAGAGCAAAACTTAAAAGAAGTGGTGAGGTGGCCTTCTGCTGTTATGCACCTAAAATCTGGAATAGCCTGCCAGTAGGAATTCGCCAGGCTAATACAGTGGAGCACTTTAAAAAACTACTGAAAACACATTACTTTAACATGGCCTTCTCATAACTTCACTGTAATTTAATCCTGACACTCTGTATATCCAATTCATTATAATAACTATTCATTCAAAATTTGTACTAACCCCTACTCTCTCTTCTGTTTCCTTTTCCGGTGTCCTATTGGTGGTGGCTTGTGCCACCACCATCTACCCAAAGCACCATGATGTTCCAACAATGATGGATGGATTAAAAGCCAGAAGTCTGTATAACCATCAGCATCAAGTGACTTCGTGAGAACCCTAACTACAAAGAGGACTATTTCATTTATGTTAGGTAGAATGCCCAAAGGGGACTGGGCGGTCTCGTGGCCTGGAACCCCTACAGATTTTATTTTTTTTCTCCAGCCTTCTGGAGTTTTTTTTTTTTGTTTTTTTTTTCTGTCCACCCTGGCCATCGGACCTTACTCCTTTTTATGTTAACTAAGGTTGTCTTATTTTAATTTCTTATTTGTCTTTTATTCTTCTTTTCTTCATTATGTAAAGCAGGGGTAGGCAACGTCGGTCCTGGAGTGCCACAGTATGTGCAGGTTTTTGTTCCAACCCAGTTCCTTAACGAGAACTCAATTATTGCTGATGAAGCACATATTGCTTAAGTGACATTTTAATGCTTCATTTTAGTGGTCTCGCTTGTTAAGGTTCTCCAACCTTAATTGCTTATTTCAATCTTAAACTGCTGCATTCAGTGTTTTAATTGCTCCTTATTAGCAATAAGATGTAAAAGACAAAGCAGCCAGCAGTTCTCCAGCTAGCTTTTTTGCAATTACATCTGTGTGTGTTCATCATGCACGGTTTGATTTAATAAAACACTTAATAGAAAAATGTGACAGACTGAAAATGATCTGTTTTAGGCTTCAAATCATTTGGATGATATCCTTGGAAAGGAAAAAAGTCTACGATATAAAAGCCTTACATTGCACAGACTAACAAGCCATAAAATTAAATAAGGTCTGAGATTGGCAATGATTGGTTTCTAATTAAGCAATTGGGTTGGAATGAAAACCTGTAGCCACTGCGGCTAACCAGGACCGACATTGCCTACCCCTGTTTTACATCTTATTGCTAATAAGGAGCAATTAAAACACTGAATGCAGCAGTTTAAGATTGAAATAAGCAATTAAGGTTGGAGAACCTTAACAAGCGAGACCACTAAAATGAAGCATTAAAATGTCACTTAAGCAATATGTGCTTCATCAGCAATAATTGAGTTCTCGTTAAGGAACTGGGTTGGAACAAAAACCTGCACATACTGTGGCACTCCAGGACCGACGTTGCCTACCCCTGATGTAAAGCACTTTGAGCTACTTTTTGTATGAAAATGTGCTATATAAATAAATGTTGTTGTTGTTGTTGTTGTTGTAAAGAACAATGAAGTTAAAATATTGGGAAATAATGTTCAATTCTCTTAATGCAGGGAGTTCTTTCATCAACATTGGGTCATTGACAATGAAAGGCCATTTCACATTCATGTATACATCAAAGATGGGAGTTACATTTTTGCACTGAGTCAGTAGTAAGAGAAGAGTGCTACAGAAAAATAAACTGAATGGAATATACTTTTTACGGCAATATTAGTAAAATAATCAGATTTTGATTTTTACATTTGATTATCAAAACATCATAAAAATAAAAGTCTACTAATGTAAGTGACTACTGATTTTTGCTCAGTTCCTATTGGTTTGCTCACTGATCATAATCATATGTGGCTTATTTATTTGCACACAAGTGCAAGAACTAGCATAAAATAATTATTCAGGCAGGTATAACTATTAAATACTTATCCATGCTGGTTTATAGTTTATAATTCCACACATCACTTGAGTACACACTCTCTTCCACCAAAACCATGACTTATTCAGCTTTTACGTTTCCTTTATTCATCCATTAATCTATAAATTTCAACTAAGTCAACAAAACACCTTTTGACCAAAATTCTGAAGTTTCTTTTACAGCCTCCTATTCAAACTGAGAAAGAATGTACCCATATGATGAAGCAAACTGCTATTACAGCAACAGTGCACAGCAAAAGAAAGGCAGAAACACTCCCTTGTGTAGTCTATAAAAACTTGAATCCTCACAGGCAATACCTTATTACCATTCAAGGTACTTGTTTTTTTTTCTAATTACCAAACATGTTATTCCCACTTGCACTAAAGAACAAAACTATGTACCAAATCAAAATGCAGTAGCTAAACAAAAAAATGTTCTCACATTCAAATGCTGCATTGTTTTTTTTCCATAAAGCTTCATATCCTGGCATTGCGCCACTGTATTGTTTCTGTTGTTATATCATACCCCTACAGTGACAGCCCTGTTTCAATACCAGGTGAAGAGTCATGAAGCAGTGACACTTCAAGTACGTACACCTTTCTGTGCTATTTATTTTATGGCCCTGCACCTCGGGCTATTTATTCACTGGTATGTTGACTCATTAGTTTCACAGCCTTGATGTTTAGATTCTGTCTTTTCAGGTACTCTTCGATTATGATCCCAACCGTCAAAAGTGGCACATAAACTGGATATCAAAATTCATACACCCTTATTGAAATTTTAACTTTGGTGCATGTAAAGGCTCAAACCATAAGGAGAACCATTTAAGACTATTTTTTTTTAATTTTAATAAAAACAGGTAGCTAATATTCATGTAATAAACAGATAATTCTTAGAAAAAGTAATTAAAAACCAAGTTTTAGTTGAACACCCTTTATAATAGATGTTGTATCTGGGTTTACATATAAACAATCACATTTCAGATCATGCACAATGGTAATTTACCTCGTCCTGAAATCAAGTGTTTCTAATTTGCCCTAAATAAAAGCCACTGCTCCTGTAGGATTTTATTTATCCTTTGCTGTACAAAGCTTTCAGATAGTCTTCTCAAACAGGTCTTTATTTTATGCTGCATTCATGTATTATGGGGCAAACTAGGAATATGAGTTTCCCCGAGGTTCACGTGAGCACCCTACGAAGAGGTAACTCCCAGTTGGACAATTCAGAGACAACAATGCTATCCAAATTGGACAAGTTGTGAAGCTATTTTGACTTTTAATAGTATAAAATAAAAAAAAAATCCAGGTGAGGTAGAAATGGGATTTCTTTTGTGGTCGAATTGTAATTGAAGCAATGCAATACACAGTTATGCATTTAGTTTGAGTTTTATTTTCATGTAAAAATACAGCTTCTCTTTAATTGTTCATGTGTTGACCAAGTACCACATTTCTCCTAAAATCTCAACCAGTGAAGTGAACACAACAAAATGGAAAGATGAGATGTAACTGAAAATCTTCAATGCCATGTGAATGCAGCATTAGACTATATAACTTTGTTTGCCCTAGAATTATAGTCAAATATCGCCTGTCTTCCCCCAGTGTCTGAAAAGACACACTGTTTCTTGTTATATACTTGCCTGTTGATCTTTTGTGTTCCTTAATGTCCAAATCTCTAACCTCCATTTTTCTTCCTTCTTTCCTTGCTGTCTTTCCTTCCAACTTCTCCACTACTGCTCTTTTGCCCATTTTATGGTGCATGTTTGGAAAGAAAGGTCACCAAAAATAAATTGCTTTTCACTTAATAACCTATCTCCAGTTTGGCTTGTATTTCTTATTCTATTCTCCTTTCAGGCCCTCCCTGGTCACATATTCTGTAATAAATACTGACCTTTAGGCAAAGCAGGCACCGTTCTTTGTCATAATCAGAATAATAAACTACCTCGTTATACACTGTAGATGGTTTTGTTCTCTGTGAATATTCTTTGGTAAAATTCTGCTGGAGTGACTTGAGCATCTCAAGATAATATTCCAAGTGCTCTGTGATGGCAAATTACACAGATGTTGAAAAGACAAAAAAAAATATGAATTTCATTATCCTGAATTGAATCTAACATTAATATTGACACAACATCTGAAGTTTTTTTAAGAACTACTGAATAGTCTCACCTATGGGATTTCAAAACTTTGAAAGAAGCCTACCTTGGATAATAAGCAGTGTAATTCATAAATAGCTGAGCACCAGCTGGGTAGAACGCTGTGGAAGGCTGAAGGGCTCGAGGGCTGAGAAGAACTTGGGGTTGATAGAGGGTGGCAGCCTCTGCTGGAATAACAGCTGCAGGAGGAGGAAAGGCATACAATGGTGGAGACAGGCCTAAAAGAAGAAACGATGGAAATGAATGGAAATCCTGATACATTTCACAACCACATCTCAGAATGCTACTAGAATTCTAGCACTGCTAGAATTGCTGCTAGAATTTTACTTGTAATGTGTTAAAATATGTAGTCAATTATCTTTTAAAAAAATGTTGATGAAAATTGTTGATTATACAATAATAACTTAAAAATCCAATGGTCATGATAAATGAAATAATATACAAGGGGGTACCCAAAAATAACTGGAATCTGTACCTGGCGCGCAATCTAGACTTAGTTGCGAATTTCGCCACTAGGTGTAGCATTCTTACAGTATTCTGTCACAGTCTGCCAAGTGGCGTTGCTCTGTATTGTTCATACGGCATTTTGTGTCGTTTTTTTCTTGGTGCTTATTAAACATATTCTGTGATTCTTGTGGTGGGTGATCATAAAGAACAGCAAGTCTGTGTTAAATTTTGTTTTCTCCTAGGGAAAAAAGCTGCTGCAACTGTAGTGATGCTTGAAACTGCTTTTAAAGAGGAAGCTTTAAGTAAAACACAGGTCTATGAGTTGTTTTCGCGTTTCAAACGAGGGGAAATGTCACTTGAAGATCAACAGAGATCTGACTAACCTTCCACAATTAGGAATGACGAAAATCTTGAAAAAGTTTGCAATGCAATTTACAAAGATTGTCAATGGAATATTGAAGAGATGTCTGAATTGACTTGTGTGTCTTGGTGTTCTTGACACCTTCCCTACTCGCCTGATCTTGCTATGTGCGAGTTTTTCTTGTTCCCGCATATGAAAAAAGAACTCAAAGGAAAGCGTTTTTGTACCGTGGAGGAAATCAAAGAATCAAAGAATTCCTCTTCAGCAATTCCAAAAATGTTTCCATCAGTGGGAAAACCTTTGGGACAAGTGCATTCATTCACATGGAGAGTACTTTGAAGGAGACTAAAGTTTCAGTAAGTAAAAATTATTAAATTTTTTTTTTTTCAGTTCCGGTTATTTTTGGGTATCCCCTCATATTTTAATAACCTAAGCCTTTGATGATCATTCTTCTCAAAACAGATGCAACTGTCTTTCTCATGACAGCGGTCTCACTTGTGAAAGTAAGCCTCACCTCCCTCTGCTAGAATTTTTTTGAGAGTGCTGAAGTCAAACAATCTTCCTCCATACATCTAAGAATGGGCCAAGAGATCATGACTAAGAAGAGGTGATGATGGTAACTGATTAAAAGTACAATAAACATGAAGTAGCTTGGCCTAAGCAACAGCAAAACTTTTCTTAATGGCTCACTTTTTCTTTCATAACAGCAAGAACAATTTGTCAAGCAAAACTGAATAACTGCTGCTACACACTACTGGACAGTGAAGGAGAGATCACTTCACTTACATTGCTTCTGAAATTTCCAAGTGAATATTGTGTTATAAGTAGTTTGCCTTATGTCATGTCCTGTGCCTGGTTAGCTTATTTCCCATTTAATTTATTTCCATACTATTAATCTCTCTCTAGCGCTTCTTATATACACAATAGTAAGATAACTTCATCTGACTGAATGGAATAATTGGTGAGTTGGAAAGTTGGACATTGGAGGCAAGGGAAAAACTGAATTGTGACGGCAATGGTCCAGTAAGCTTTGTACAATTATTCTGTGTAAAATAATGAGCATTCAGAGTCTATACTGAAATATTTCTGTGCCCTGTAGGGTGGCTCAATGGCCAGTGGTTCACACTACTGCCTCATGTAACCAGCATTCGGAGTACAAATCCCATGCACAGTCAATTTATGGAGTCGACATGTACTTCTTGTGTCTGTATGGGTGTTTCTCCAGATGTTCCAGGTTTCTAGGCACAGATGTGCATGTTAGGTGAAACATCAACTCTAGACTGGCCTAGTATGTGCATGGGAGTGGAAGTCTAGTGCCCCATTCAGGGCCATTTCCAACAATTCCCATAATGCTGCTAGTGACTCTGTGACTCTAAACCGGATTACTGTAAACAGGTTTGTTAATGTTATGTCATTCACTATCTGCATGCAAATCAAAAATGTTCATCCTAGAAAACATTTTGATGCATTGCACTATTGAAGCTATTGACCAGAGTGTTAAAATCAAATTTTCTGCTTTGGAATATTCCAAGCAGACACAAACACTTCCCTCCTTGATCTTGTCAAACATTTAATAGTGAATGGTGGTGAAATGAAAAACCGGAACCAGGCTAAATGTCCATCTTTTCCAAAATCACGTCATCTTATTACAGACTAGCTGTAAAAGAAAAACACCCACTTTTCACATTCTAAAAGCAAAGGAAACACAAAGAACAGTGGTATCATAGGTTCATTTTACATGTCCATGTCCCATTTTAATATCCTGTAACACTTGCACTTGCCTTCATAATGCACCTTAAAGCTAACAAGCTGAAGATGTGTTGAGATAATGCAGCATATTATATAGGATATTGGCCTCTAATTGATATGGTACAGACAAGATACAACAGGCAGCCCTTCCATTCCCTCAGAGGTACTGAAAGATGTCACTACTGTTCTAATGTTCTAATATGTACAAAGTAAATACTGTATTATTCACAAAGAATTTTGTCATTGCATCATATAGTCCATGTCCTAGGGGTTAAACAAAGTCGCAGTCAGAATCTCTCAAATGATTTTAAACATTAAAAAACATAGTCAGACTTCAAGATTTGCAACTTAATGTTTTTTGCTCACCTGATCACCTTCAATATACCCTTTCTTAATTCTTAGTAATTGTCTTTGTTTTCATAATCTTTATTTCAAGTAACAATAGCTTTAGTATACAAATAACACACAGGTTTGCACACCACTGCCAAAATAAAAGCCACCCACTTAGAGAAAACACAGTACAATAAAGAATTTATTCATTTGCTCATTCAGAATAATAAAGGAGTGAGTTGCAAGAATTGTATTCAAAGGCCACCAAAAGAAATAGATTGACTAGAGGATCATCTAATATTTATAGATGAGCAATTTAACCACTAATCTCAAAAGAATCTCAAAGTTACTCTTGTGATGAATGATTTTAACAATATGTAGTAAAGATGGTACTTAAATAGCAAAGAGCTCAATGCAAATGTAAATTGAATTGGTTCGACTGAACAAATTACAGTTCTAAAAAACAAGACATACTTCTAGTATACAGAATTAGCATTACTGAAATAAATTAATTATCAGAGTGTTTTGAATCTTTAAGATGATTTTCTTTTACCGCTACTCTTTCCATTAAGTGTAGAGACTATGCAAGACTATAATTTGGTCACTTTCTGAATGAAAACATCAACAGAGTAACTTAGGCTTTCCACAACCAAAAGGAAACAAATACTTTCTACCTTGCTACTGATCTTAGATACCACCAGTGTCCTTTTAACATTGTGAATCAAAAAGAACCCAGAAATGGAAGATTTCAAAAGAAAGCTCCAGCACCTACCAGCATGTAGCGTAGAGCAGCGCCAAGACCCAAGCAAAACTTACGTCGTAACTTACATGGCGGTGGGGACAGGCCATTTCGGTTTAACGTGCCCCCCATTAATACAATATTCATCTCTTCTGCTGAACACTGAAACACTTCAATGTATCGGTCCTTCATTGTCTTTTTGTGGCACTTCTGTGCTGTCAGGAATGCCCGATCTGCAGACTTCATTTGGATGAAGGCATCTCCCGAAGGTCGTCCCTTAGAGCATAAAATGAAAACATATTTACCTTGATGAGATCTTCAAAAATTACAGGAACACAAGAGCTTGAAAAAATTATTAATTATCAAGAAGGAAACCAAAAGAAAACAGATTTATTTTTTAATAAGTAAATCTAACAAACTAATAACCTGCAAATATCTATCAACTGTTTATCAGTATAAATACACTATACTGAAAAAACATTCAAGAAAAAAAATCAGCTAAAATTAAAGTGTGCCTAAATATTCACTTTTTGAGGTATACTAAAGATGCAAAAATATTCCAAGTGATCTTGCATTGTTTTATTTAGTCATCATTAAGTAGCACTCCTAAAAAAACACCATTATATGGTAATATATGATCATGTACACCATCCTGAGGTATTTCACAATGACCAAGGTATAATATAACTGTATGACTTGCTCATATGTTTCATAGTAAGTTGGAAACAGAGACAGAGGTGTAAAAGTCAATGCCTTAGCCACTAAGCCACACTTACTTAGTTGTGTTACAAAAAATCGTTAGTGTACAGTTACGGATTACAAGCTGTCTGGATATGTGCACTCAGAATGCCACACAAGTATAAAGAAAAAAATCACAATTGAACATTATATCTGACAACAACATATACATTTTTTGATACTGTTTTATTTCAGGATGGATGGATGGATGGATGGATAGATACCATACACTCGGTCAATCCCTTGTCCCCATTGAAATGTATTAATGTGAATTTCAACGTTTCTCCTAATGATAGATAAATTCATGATACACTGATTTATGCTTTAAAGTGCTGATCACACATATATGTATTTTTCACTCTATTTACATCAGATTTAGCTTGCATTTAGCTACACATATTAAAGTATTTTTACCATGTGCTAGGAACATCAGATTATTAGGTTTCAAACGTTACTGTTTTAAAACAAACTTCACAAAAAGATGGAGAAGTAGTTTAAGCAAAAAAGTATTTTATATAACCAGTATCTTGCCAAAATATTCTACTTATACTTCATACTACTGTAGTACTTGCTTACTGGTTGTCTGGTAGATATTGTCAGTCTTGTCAGAATTCACTGAGCCATTCAGACCTAGGACCTTTTCTGTAAACCCAGCCACCTGAACTCAGGTGAAGAGCCAAGACCTCAGCTACAGACAGCAAACTTCTTTATGGTCCTGTTGTACCAGAGATTTTTGCTGTCAGGATGTATTGTATTCCTGTTTGTTTCAAAAACTTAAAAGATAATTAAAAGCCAATCTAAATGCTATTTTTCTGTAATGCTTCACTTTCTATTTTAAGTGGTGTTTGTTTGTTTTCTTTGGAAACAGTAAGCTGCAGGATACTGTATTTCATGAAGCATGTAGCCTAAGCAAAACACAATGTGTTTTCTTGATGTCATTTAGGATAGGAACAGCATTGTAGGAAGTGCATTTCTGTGTCTCCAGTCCCAACTAACAGTTTCCTTGCTGGTGATCCCAATCTTTGCACATACTAGCCTGTTAAAATGTCCATGAGATGAAGTGACTTTAGCCTGTGTTTTGCCCAAATATATATGTTTTCTTCATTTAATTTTTTTTCAAAGGTGACACAATTACAATTATGCTGATTTTGGATTTGATAACTGTGGTGCATCCTGTGGAAGAATAGTGCAGAGCTTTTTAATAAAAAGACTAGGAATAAGTCTAGCTGAGGTGGCGTTACAAGAATTTTCCTTTATAGGTAACAGAGGAGAGCGATGAGAGAGAAGGGGCCAGGCTTGGTTCTGCAGGAACTGCTCAGTTTCTAAAGCACTGTCAGCAGGGTTCTACCTAATTCAATATGAAATTTCACTGGTAAATTTTTGTTGCATTTTTCAATACACTTTAAATGAAAGGCTACATACTTTGCTGCTACAGAAAATCTTAATAATAATAATAATAATAATAAATAATGTTATTTATATAGTGCATTTCCCATGCTCAAGCAGGATGAGTGTGATGTGCTTGCTGTTGCTGGTTCGTGTTAGGACTCTTGCAGAGGAGTTTTGAATTAACTGGAGGTGTATTATAAGAGTTCATGGGGCACCTGCCAATAGGGAGTTACAATAATCAATAGGGGATGTGATAAAGCATGGACAAGTTTATCAGCATCAGAAAAAGGAGAGGAATGAGCAAACACGGGATATGTTACAGAGATAAAAGTAAGAAAGCTTCTTAATGTGGTTTATGTGGGCAGAATAAGAGAGGGAAGAATAAAAAATGACACCAAGATCCCCTGCATCAGAAGAAGGTCTAATGAGATCACCATCAAGAGTGACTGAAAAGGAACTCATTTTAAGTTGTACTTCAGTGCCAATTTGCAGTAGTCCAGCTTTGTTGCAATTTAATTTTAAGGTGTTATGCTCCATCCAAGTTTTAACTTCACTGAGGCAGGTTGTCAGCAAAGAAAGCCCTGATGAAGTTTTACTTTTAACATTGAAATACAGTTGAATATCATCTGCATAAAAACAATAACCCAGTCCAAATCTATGAATAATATGGCCAAGGGGAAACATGTAGATACAGAAGAGTAGAGCATCAAGGACAGAGCCCTGAGGAACTCCTTGTGTGACTGGCACTGTGCTGGACCTGCTGTTACCGGAACTAACAAACTCTTGCCTATAAGTCAGATAGGACTTAAACCACTGGAGGGAAGCGCCAGAGATACCCAGAATGCTCTCCATTCTGGACAGTAGAATGTTATGTCTGACAGTATCAAATGCTGCACTGAGGTCTAAAAGAATTAACATGCTTGTTTGTCCAGAGCCTGCTGCCATGAGCAAATCATTGGTTACCAGAAGCAGAGCAGTATCACAGCGGTGCTGTGCTCTGAAATCAGACTGAAAGGGTTCCATCGAATTATTAGAAGTTATGAAATGAGTGGGAGGCTACAACACACTCAAGATCCTTTGACAGAAAAGGTGAGAAATAGACCGAAAACTGTTAAGACTGTTAGCATCAAGACTTTTTTAACTTTGGGGTTACAGAAGTGATTTTAACAGTGGCTAGCACTGGGATCAAGGGATCTATTTATTATACGTATTACATTATACATACAGTGGAACCTCGGTTCACGAACATCTCGGTACACGTACAAATCAGTTTACAACCAAAAAGTTCGCCAAACTTTTGCCTCGGTTCACGACCACACACTCAGTATACGAACAAGCCAGTTTCCCTTTCGGTTTGTGCACACCGATGATTTCCGCACGTGTTGCATTGTTCTCGGTCAGACGTGTGTGCTTGCACGTGCGTGCGTGCTTTCGCTGTGAACTCTTTGTGCTCTATTTCATTTCCCTTCCGGTTCGTACATGCTGATTACTGTATTTAAGCACGTGTTCAGCCTCTCCCTGTTCATTGTTCTCAGTCAGACATGCGTGCTTTACCTGAGAACTCTTTGTGCTCTACAGTATTTCGCGTGCTTTTGCAGTTAACCATGGCTTCTAAGCAAGTGAAGAGTGGTGAGAAGAAAGTTTTGCAGAAAATTGAAATCGAAGTAAAGAAAGAAATTATTGAAAAAGTATGAGTGTGGTGTTCGTGTTACTGATCTTGCCGCCGAGTACAAGAAGTCAAAATCTACGATTTCGACTATTCTAAAGCAGAAAGAATCTATTAAAGCAGCTGATGTTGCAAAAGGAGTTACAGCGCTAACCAGGCAGAGGCCTCAAGTGCTGGAAGAGGTGGAAAAACTATTGCTAGTATGGCTGAATGAGAAGCAACTTGCAGGGGATAGCGTAAGCGAGGCGACGTTATGCGAGAAAGCCAGGAAGACTCATGGCGATTTGCTGCAAAACTATCCTTCTACGAGTGGCGAAAGTGAGGAATTTAAAGCCAGTAGAGAATGGTTTGAAAAGTTTCGCAAGAGAAGTGGCATTCATAGTGTGGTAAGGCATGGAGAGGCTGCTAGTTCCGACGCTGAAGCTGCGAAAGAATTTGTGAAAAATTTCACATAATTAGTGGAGGACGAAGGCTACATCCCGCAACAAGTCTTCAACTCCGACGAGACTGGATTGTTCTCCACCCAGTTCCTCCTCACTTCATGCCAGAACTCGACTCATACAAGGTTAGTTTTCTTGGTGGTTTATGGTTAGTTTTTGTATTACGGATTTTTCAAATGTTCATTTTTCGGTTCGTAGTGTGAATTGTTGCAATGTTACTTTTCTCTTTTTTCAAATGTTCATTTTTTTCCCTGTGCTTAAAACTCATTAAAAAAAGTGTTAACAGCGAGTGGTTCGTAGTGTGATTTGTTGCAATGTTACTTTTCTTGGTGATTTATTAAATTACAAATTTTTCAAATGTTCATTTTTTTTCCCTGTGCTTAAAACTCATTAAAAAAAAGTTTACACAGCGATCGGGTTGTAAGGCTATTAGCGTGAACTCCTGCAATGTTGCTTTCTTGGTTGCTTGTGGTTGGCTTTTAAATAAAGTTCGGATTTGTTCAAATGTTCCTTTTTTTCCCCTGTGCTTAAAACTCATTTAAAAAAAAGAGTGTTTACAGCGATCGGGTTGTAAGGCTATTAGCGTGAACTCCTGCAATGTTACTTTCTTGGTGGTTTATGGTTGGTTTTTAAATAAAGTTCGGATTTGTTCAAATGTTCCTTTTTTTCCCTGTGCTTAAAACTCAAAAAAAATAAAAAAAAAAAAGAAGTGTTTACAGCGATCGGGTCATAAGGCTACAGTATAGTGCAAACTCTTGCAATGTTAGTTTTCTCTGTTGTTCAAGGTTTTCTCAGTGTTATTCAATGTTTTTATATGTAGTTTACTATTATGTGGTGCATTCCATGGTTTAATTAACTATATTTGTGCTTAAAAACTTCATGGAAAAAGTGGAATAATTTTTCACAGACTATACAGTACTTTGCTGCCACATGAAAAACTTAAGTGGAATGATGCCATCATCAATAACTGCAATGTTGAATAGGCAGTTTAATTATACTGATGTGTTTTGAAGTAGCAGATGGCTTCTGTGCTGGCAGACTTCACAATCCATTTAAAAAGCCATTCAGAAGAAGAAAGGGGGCATGGAGAGGCACAACCTAGACACAAACCACACTTTGATCCAAACATAAGAAAGAGCAGGTATGAACATGAAAGAGGTTCTGAACTGTTCTCACACAAAATTCTTATGCCATTCTCATACCCACTCAATCAAATTTAAGGCTATGTGGGAGAGTAGCCCATCCTGGCATCACTGGAAGCAAGACAGAAAACAACCTCAACGGGGAGCAATGTCTTGTTTACTATTCTTCAAATGTTATGGGTAAAACATTAAATCCACTCTATCATTTAAAACAAAATTAATTTTCAAATCTTAATGGCAGAATTAAACTAAATTCCACATTTATTAAGATTTAATAGAATTTATATGAAAATAAATTAAGGAAAAAATTCCCCATGAAATGAAAATAATAAAGAAGGTCTCAGGGAACAGGTAAATTACAAATACATGCTTTACAATACTTGAGCTCCAGACAGTGGTCATGGCACTCATTATACTTCATTAACCTCCAGATTTATGTAACAGCACAATAATTAATTTATAAAGCACCCATGAAAGTTAGAAAGACTAGAAATAGGACACACCTTGAAACCAACAGTCACAAATGAAATATGACCCAAATAAATCAAAAACAAAAGAAGTCTTGAAGGTGTGGCCATGACTGAAGTCCAGGCCAGATCCGGCATTGAGAAAAGCCCTAGCCAAATCTTCATATGAAGGAGTGGCCATGAGCAGAGCAAGGTGTGTTAATGAACTCAACTGGCATTTCTCAGTAGCTGTAATTTGTAAAGCCCAAATGACTGATATTGCTTTTATCAACTGCATTGTCTCTGCATAAATTTCAACTGCCTGTGAATGTGTCAGCTGATTATGAATTTTACTTCCACAAAAAATTCAGTAACAGACTGCTGTTTCAAGCCCAAATAAATGCAAAATATCATTTTGAGGGCCAACTGTATCTGATCAGAGAAATGGTTGTTCCAAGAGACTGAAGTAGCAAATGGGAGATTTCAAATTAACCTCTGAGTAAGCTCTACATGATTACTATTAATTATAAGCTAAAAACATAAATTGTTGCAAGGTTTTTATTGTAAAAAGTCCAGCTGTGTCTGCCTTTCTATTTGTTTGTAACTCTGTTGAAGACCAAGAGAGAGTATACTGTATGTAAAAATGTACCTCACAATCTGCTTATTCTCGCAATTGATTGTCTATTGTCAAAAGGATTTACAATGACAGCCATAGCACAACACACCAAAAATCAATGGCAACACATTAGTAATACAGTAGCACTCTATTGACAGTGCATGAGCAGTTCAACATGGATCCATGGCTATGTGTGTACTTAACGTCTTTCACCAGCCCAGTACTTGTATGTTTTTCCATTTACAACTTTACAGCTTCCCTCTCAAATGGCAGCTGTCAGTCATAATGACAGCAGTGGCATGGGGAAAGGAAGTGAATTGTGAGGTGAAGGTATGCAGAATGCTTCCACCAGGACTGTTTGATAAAAACATTCTACTCACCACACAAGCTATCATTTTAGTAAACATGGATTATAAACCATACTTTCTCATACTTTTTATCATTAATTTTACAATCTTCCAATATTTAGTCACTCCTTGCATTGACAAGCTGAGATGACCTAATTTGCCCAGTTACTATACAATCACCCACTTTTAAGAAATCCACAAACCATTGAAGTATGCATCAATTAAACTACATTGCAAGCCACAATTTTGATACACAAGGGTAAATGTTACTGTACAACAAACTTCTTTATTCCATGGACAGGTCAACCTATCTAATAACCTCAAACTCTATTGCACAGTTTTTAAAATTTGCAGTAGAAATAGAGATAGAAGGAAATCAGGCACACTTAGATTGCAACTATCAGTTGCTTGTACTATGAAAGAGGGCACAAACTGTACAGGAGGGTATCATTAGGATTGGACCATCAAAAGTACTATTTTCTGCAAGGGATTTTTTTTTGATACCAAAAATCCAAAAATGTAATGGTACAAGTTATTTCAAATTATCATTGATACCAAGGAAGTCGATTACTGCACTTGTACATGACTGCATGCAGACAAATTACTCCAGAAGACACAATAATACATGTTAAAAATATGAGTAAAAACTACATATAAAAATGGCTTACAGTGGTGATGCTACAACTCTGCATCAATAAACAGTATGTGAAAAGGACAAACAGCTACATTTATTTCTGCTTAGGGTTTGTGTGGGAGAATTTCAGCACACGTGTGCAAGACTAGTACTTATAAAATCCACCCATCCATCCATCAGTCCAAGTATGCATCCATTTTCAAACAGGTGTATACAGTTCATGGTTGAGGGGGCAGGGGACAACTTAATCATATTTACAATTACGCATATAGGAATGTGACAAAACAGAACATTAAATCCACTCTATGATTTAAACCAGAAATAATTTTCATGTCTTAACGGCAGAATTAAACTAAATCCAAACTTATCAAACTTTAGTAGAATTTAGATTAAAACAACTTCAAAGCAAAATTCCTCAAAAAATTAAAAGAAGAAAGAAGGTCTCAGGGAACAGGTAAATTACAATTACAAGCTTTACAAAGCTTGAGCGCCAGGGCCTCATTTATAAATAGTGCATACGCACAAACATGTTGCGTACGCCTGTTTCCACACTCACTTCAAGATGTATAAAAACTAAACTTGGTGTAAAGCCACGCACTTTTTCACGGTAGCCTCACACCATACATACGCACTTTTCAGCTCTGTTTTGCAAATGGGCGGCACACAACGTCTTTGTTTTTCTGCAGTTTCCCTTTCTATCTTTTGATTCACATCCATGACACGGGATTTATCAAATACACCGAAATTAATTGCATTTTGTTTACAAATTGAAGGTACTTGATTGTAATCATTCTCTAACAACATAATTGTGCACAGAATGGCTAAACTACAATAGCTGCTTTAGTGTTGTTAGAACACATCGTAAATGGAAGGATTAGAAGAGAGCACATTTTTATAGATGATGACGGCTGACTTCTAATTCAACCAGTAAACTCCCGATTCTCTAAAAAATCGCAAATGCAAGAATGGCAATCAGTTTCTATTCCCTCCGATATTTGGAGGAATGACAAATGATGGAGGGTGGGAGCGTCCTGGTAAAGTTTTCATTGAATTAAATACATATATTTGTACTAAAATTAATCAATTTATTAAAACAAAAATTGAATTTTAATTGTTACATCATTTAAGTCCAAAATGTCTTTGAGTTGTTGCACTTATAAATAAAAACAATATCGGAGTGGAAAGGTTTAAATGAAGTAAATTGGAAAAAAACATTCATAAAATGGTAAATCCAAAATAGTTAATCAAATATCTCTTTATAAACAACATTTTGAGTAAAGATGGTTTGCTGTCCTTGAAGTAGTTCTCCCTGGTATGGAGTAGTTAAAACCTTTACTTTAACGTCACACGAACGCCGAACTCTTGAAAAGGCAACATAAAGTTGTCCATGTGTAAATACAGTGGAACCTCGGTTCACGACCATAATTCGTTCCAAACCTCTGGTCGTAAACCGATTTGGTTGTGAACCGAAGCAATTTCCCCCATAGGATTGTATGTAAATACAATTAATCCGTTCCAGACCGTACGAACTGTATGTAAATATATATTTTTTTAAAGATTTTTAAGCACAAATATAGTTAATTACACCATAGAATGCACAGTGTAATAGTAAACTAATGTAAAAACATTGAATAACACTGACACAAACACCCAGGCTCCCTGCTCAGCTGCACGCGCAGGCTCGCTCGCGCTCAGCTGCACGTGCACTCTCGCGCTCTCTCTCTCTCCCAGCAGCACACGAGCCCCCCTCCCCCCTCTCCTCTCAGCTGCACGCGCAGGCTCTCTCTCTCTCTCTCAGCAGCACGTGAGCCCCCCTCTCCTCTCAGCTGCATGCGCAGGCGCGCTCTCTCTCTCTCTCTCTCAGCAGCACGGGAAACTGGCTTGTTCGTATACCGAGGCAAAAGTTTGGCGAACTTTTTGGTCATAAACCGAGTTGTACGTGTACTGAGACGTTCGTGAATCGAGGTTCCATTGTACAAGCTCAGATAGGTAAATGCCCACTTTGTGTAGGCGCCTTCGTTCATTGTTTTTATCAATACGGGCTCGGTTTTGTATTTCTTATTGTTGAGCTTTTTGTTTTTGGAGCCGTGACTTCTTTGCTTCTGCTGTTTCAGAGTCGCGTTGTAGGCGCTTTCGTTCATTGTTTTTATCCATACGGGCTCGTTTTTGTATTTCCGTTAGTTGAGCTGTTTCTTTTTGGAGCCGTGACTTCTTTGCTTCTGGTGTTTCTGAAGCGTGTTGTAGGAGCCTCCATTTATTGTTTTTATCCATGCGGTCTCGTTTTTGTTTTTCTGTGGCTGTGTCGTTAGGTAGAAGTTACCGTTATGTGATTCAAATATGCCACACTGACTGCTGGCACAGTGGATTAGAGAAAGTTTAGTTTCCAGGTTGTGTTGTTTGGGCACATCTATGCAGTCTCCTACAGGTTGTGTTGTTTGGGAGCCACCTACCGACTCTGGGAAGCCGCTGGGTTTGACTCTGGGGCACTGAGGTGATCTGGCGCATGCGCCTCAGTGCGTCCTGCGTCCGCCGTCCGCCGTCCGTGCATATATTAAACTGTCGTTTAGTAATATAGATTTTAATTTCCAAGAGCTATCCTCTTGGCGCTGAGTGCTGAAATGGCACTGTCTTTACAAAGACAGTCTTTGAGAAATTGTGCTCTACCTGCTCCTTTGAAGTTCTGTCCACTCTTGGGTTTTTAGCCACAGGAGCTTTTCAACGTGAACTTGCTAACCAATCGAGTATTTCACAAACATCACTGAGTTTCGCTTGTTTTCCATATATATAAGATTTCCTTACACTATGGTTGAACTGGGAAACATCAAAGTGCAATTCACAGCAACATCTGGTTTTCCAAATGTAATCAGAGTGGTCAGCTGCACGCACATTGCTATTGCAACGGTGCTGGATATGTAATATCAGCCAGGGATGAATCACCAAAAGAATGAACTGGCATTACATCATCTATAGCAGGAGAGCCTATAAAAACGGCAACTCCGCACAGTTGCTGGTGTTTTTCCAAACTAGTGCAGCAACAGCAAGTAGTCCTTTTAAAGACAGTGAGTCACCTTAAAGAGCCATGTAAAGGGCAGAGAATCTATCCGTTGTGTTGGTTGGTGACAATGCAACACTATAAAGGAGACAACAGAGAATTAATTTGCTTATGCAAACAGAAAGCATTTCCATTATTTTAATGTGCTGCTGTATAGGCCACAGAAAGTGTGTCGCATTGTGCAAGCATGTAGCTAACACTCGCATGTGTGTTAAATTTCACATTCATTGGGATTTATATAGGGGAAGTACGTGGAACACAGTTTATGCATCTGGATTTTTTTGTGTGCATTCACGTTTCCAGTTTTGTCTGTATGCCATGTTTTACTGTAAGTTTTAGCTTTATACATGAGGCATCCAGACAGCGGTCATGCTACTCATTATACCACAATAGCCACCCAGTTTACATAACAAGTCTATAATTAAAGCACCCATTGCTAAATAGGATTCTGCAAGTACTTAATTTGTGTCATTTGTTTGGCTTTTGAAGGCAAACTGATGTTCATTAGTGTAACCCATAAGTGAAAGCACATATTTCAATGGTACATTGAAGAATAGAGCACATGTAACGACAACCCAAGTGATTTTCTAATTCTGGATTTGGGCACAGGCATAAGGAATAATAAAGTCTGATCACTTACACAAGAAACCTTAAAAAATAGCAAAATAAAAACTGTTATACAGAAGTTCTGAAATGAAGAATTAATGATTTCAAAAGGGAAGTTGTGGCAAATCTAAAAAAGGAAGGAGAGTTTTGGAAAATTAAAGCACCAGAAGATTCTAAGTCATTTGAAATTTGAATTAATTTAACCCATCCATTAAATATTACTTCTTAATAATATTTTTTAACCAGCTAATGATGCAAATATAATCTTCTAATAGCAAATGTTACAAGCCAGATTACTTCACTGATAATCCAGATTTTAAAAGCATATTGGTAAAAAAAAAAGCTTTAAAGAGTTGGTTTAAATGGAAATATTCTGAATTATCTTGTAATTCACTAGTTCAACAGTACATACGGACATTCTTTATAAATCCTATGCATAAATCTCCACAAGATAACAAACCCCCAATTGATGTTACACTGACGGGGGGGTTGCGTCTCTGCCACGCATTAAAATTCAAGCATTGCACTGTTATTTTGATATTTATGAATGCCAATATTTTTTTCCTTAAATGATAGTTGGGTAACTATTTGATGGATATACCAGTATTTTAAAGCTGTTGTTACTGTTAGTATTTATTTATATATACTTTTATTTTATTACAGAAAAGACACATTATTGTTCACTTCAAATGGGTGTACTTTAATAAAAAGCCATTGAATGGGATTTCTGTTTGTGCCGTGATATCTAAAGGTGTTGAGTATCATAAAATTTCACTGGTATTGGTACTGAATACAAAAATTCTGATATTGTGACATCCCTATTTTCTATATTTACATAATTATTTCAAAAGCAAAATAATATTTATATTTCTGACATAATCAAAATAAATCTTTCAAAAAAATTTAAACAATTTTCATAAATTTAGTGAATGTAGAGAAAAGCCAAGCAAAATGACACCTTTTATTGGCTAACTGAAAAGATTACAATATGCAAGCGTTCGAGGCAACTCAGATTACATCTTGCCTGAAGAAGGGGCCTGAGTTGCCTCGAACGCTTGCATATTGTAATCTTTTAGTTAGCCAATAAAAGGTGTCATTTTGCTTGGCTTTTCTCTACATTCATAATGGCTAACACAGTACAACACCCTAGTACTACATACATATATTTAGTGATAAGTTTATTTCCAGGAACAAAAAAATCCAATAGTATCAGATTCAGATTGAAAATCATCCATCCATCCATCCATTATCCAACCCGTTGAATCCGAATACAGGGTCACGGGGGTCTGCTGGAGCCAATCCCAGCCAACACAGGGCACAAGGCAGGAACCAATCCCGGGCAGGGTGCCAACCCACCGCAGGACACACACAAACACACCACACACCAAGCACACACTAGGGCCAATTTAGAATCGCCAATCCACCTAACCTGCATGTCTTTGGACTGTGGGAGGAAACCGGAGCGCCCGGAGGAAACCCACGCAGACACGGGGAGAACATGCAAACTCCACGCAGGGAGGACCCGGGAAGCGAACCCAGGTCCCTAGGTCTCCCAACTGCGAGGCAGCAGCGCTACCCACTGCGCCACCGTGAGATTGAAAATCAGACTTCTTATATATTTTGTGGCAATTAAAAGAAATCTTTATTTCTTTCTTTGTTTGCCGTACTAACACTGATCATTTTATAAGCATGGAGGATATTTTTCTGGGGACTAGAATATGAAAAAAGATCACTGAAAACGAAAGTAGAAAACTGAGTAAAACCAAGCAGAATAAGTAGAAGAAACACAAAGAATGTTCATTATCCTCTTATAATTGAATACATTTAAAAATATCTTGTATATGACGCAGCTAAGCTATATGACATGAAAAAAATATCAGATCAATAATAATGCAATTAAACAAAAACAAAGTATGCAATATAGAGGGACATAATGTACAGTATTTGAGTTGAAATCTTATCACATTAGTGTGTATCACAAAGAAGCTACATGCATCTGTGGTGGTAATTATTTTTCCCGACTCTGCACTCAGTAACAAATCATTATTTAGTTCATCTAATTTAATAATGTAAAACCACAGTATCTAAAGAGGTCAATTGCTTACTACTTTATGTAGTAAGAGGTGGAGAACACCATCTCATTTACAAGGACCAAAAACATAGTAGGGTCTACCTGCTGATTTAACACCATGTGAACTCCATGAGGTCTGATGTCGGCGGTGTGCTCTCCAAGAAACTCCAGGATGTCCTCAATGGTTGCCACATAGGGAAGACCTCTAAGGCGGACACAATCACGAGTGCTGGGAGGTGGCACAAAAGGCTGAGGTAGTACAGGAATGATGGGAGGAGGAGTAATTGGAATCAGAGGTGTTGATGTAAATCTGTTGAGCACCTAAGGAAGAAAGAAAACTGATGTTTCTGTGTTGTGGTACAACTTACATGCCGCCTATTGGTATTCTATTCACAAATGAAAATTCAGTGATTGATCACAAAGGTTTTTATTATTATTTTTTTTTTTTTTACATTTTTTTAATGCAAGCAAGCATTGTAAACAGAGAAGTTTTGTTCATTTTAGTGATCTAATTCAATCATATCTTTCAGGGAATAAGCCATAAGTACAAAAAAGGCCCAGTGGGTGCTATATCCCTGACTATTTTTATAGACATTTGTGGATAATAATGCATTATTCTTTAATATTGCAACATGTAATGTATAAAAATGGTGTTTATTTCTGGTGACATGAAGGCATAACAATTATCACTTTTGCTTCACAGCTCCTGAAGACTGAGCTAAAATCAAGTTTAAATTACTGTGTAGGTATTGCTGCAACTTACAATGTTTTACTGTAGGTTTTCCTCCCACACGCTGAACACATACACACAGGTTAAGCTCATTGGTGATTCTAAAACAGCCAACAGGAAGGTACCCTGTGATCCATTGTCATCATATAGAGGGTTGGCTCCCGCCATAGACAGACAGACAGATAGACACTATGGTCTGAGTACACACCAGAATCAATAAAAAGCAATAAAGTTAAAAAGAAGGAAAACTTCTGACTTAGCTGTCACAGTCACAGTGAGGCATTATGCTGAGGTATTGCTGTTGGCACAAAGGAGCCCCAGTAGTCTTTCTTGACACCCTTCTGCAAAGTAACTCGTTGACTAAAAGTTCTTATGGTTAGTGTGTCAGAGACAGGAGGATGTTTTAATTCTTATCTTTCCTACTACCTTCAGGGGATCCAGAGTGCATTCCATAACTGAGTTTTCCCTTTTAATTAGCTTGTTGATTCGGTGGGCCTTTCTTGAGTGATGTTACCAGGCCAGCACAACAAACTGTAGTAAATCACACTGGCCATCAGAGAGTTGTAGAAGATGTGAAGGAAGTCACTTCCCACATTAAAGGAACCCTGTTTCCTGAGGAAAAGGAGTCTGTTCTGCCCATTCTTATATAGTTCCAATTTGTTATATGACCAGTCCAGTCAATCAATGATATGGACCCCCAAGTACTTGTAGGAGTGCATCACACTACTACTACATCCACTCCCTGAATATTGACAAAAAAAATAGAGGGTCTTTGGTGTGGAGAAAGTCAATAAACTGCTCCTTGGTTTTGCTGATATTATCAATAGATGCTAGAGTGATGGGTTATAGAGACCTGCAAACCCAAGCAAGTTTTCTAAAATAGATAGCTCATATTTCCATACATAGAAAAGAAGAAAACAAAATATATAAATTATGGCGGAAGGCTGGACCACTTATCTGGGCCGGGTCACCCTGAGTATGCAAGGACCGGGGGAAACAGTATTTTCAAGATTGTTTCTCCCCCGGACTGACAGAGGGCTCCCCCCTTGACTTGTAGTGGCCTGGACTTTTATAGGGCCCTATTTGGCAGCACTTTCACCACACCCGCAAGTGCTGCCAGAAGAAGCTCGTTGGACACCTAGACTCCTTCCGGGTATCCTATAAAAGGAGCAAGTCACCACCAATCAATGGCCTGAGTCGGTTAGAAGTGGACGAAGCTCTTGAGGAGGAGTGGAGGCGGAAGGACTGGCAGCAAAAGGACGGCAATATTGGCTTGTGCTAGAATGCGTTTTGAACAAATAAACCAAGTGCTGTGTGGCAAAGTTGTGTCCTGCCTGTCTGTATCAGGGATAGGGCGGTTGTACGTGCCCTGGGCATCACACTATTTTATAGTGTTTGTGTGACGAACAATTTGTAATTTATTAAAAAGAAATACATAACTACTTCTGGCTGAGACTGTCATCACTCCAGATGTGCTTGCATACCTACAGTAGAAGTCAAAATATTTTATTATTACCTATCTGGTACCTTACAACATTTGGCTGATACAATTGGTTACATTTAATTTGTTTATTTCTAATTGGAGCATACAGAGATGAACTGACTTCCTCATTATCACAGAGACATACTGTATAAGATTGGCTTATTTAATTCAGCTTTTTCAGTTGAAATATATCAGCTTTGTTATTTTTTTTTATGAAGTGTAAAGCAACAAATAAAAGAATGTGTGGGACACATATAACATCCAAGAAATGGAGAGTGCAGTACACAAACGACACTAACCTGTTGCACTTCTGCTGCTGTGCTCTTGAACAGCTCAATGTATCTTTTCCCCAAAATGTCTTTGTGTTTCTTAAGTGCATTTTGGGAGTATTCTTCACAAGAAAACAGTACAAAAGCATCTCCAGTGGGTCTGCCATCTGGATATTTCACAAAGAGAATTCCTTCTTTCCCACCAGTGACTGGGCAGCTGGGACCAAAAAATGCCAACACTTCTTCAGCAGTAGCAGTGAAAGGAAGACCACGCATGCGAATGATGATTTGATTCTCCTTGGAAAGGAACTGGGCTACCTCATTGGAAGTTCCTATAAGGGACAAAGAATGAAAAGGGTTGCGTTTTTTTGACAGCAAAAAATAACTGCTTTCTAGTCTAGTGACAGCCACAGCTGATCCTTTACCTAAAACAAATGTTCTTATTTCAAAGAATAAGATATTAAACATGCACATTTTATTATTGTTAGATTTCATACAGAAGACACAACTTCAATGCCTAAATACATTCATTTGCAAATTTGAATCCCATTAAGTTTCACAAGATATTCATTGTGTGGTTAAAAAAAAAAACTCATAAATTAGGATACTGTAATGGTCTCACGTCTGAGTAGGAGAGAAAGGCTGAGGCAGGGCGATTTTAGGAAAGGTTCAAATGCCAATAGAAGGCAGTAGCCAGTCAAAGGCTGTGGTAGGGCTGCCTTTGAGATGTAGCCATTCCTAAATAAACTATGCCTAATGGGTGAATGGAGATAAGAGAACGACAGATGAAACTCAGACCTTGTATTCCAGTTGCAATTGAAGTGATGCCAAGGCTTGGACAAAACCAACCCTTGGATGGGGTTTAAAGCCATAAAGCAACCTTGACACTACTTGTATTTATATGGGGGTGGGAGATTAGAGAGACACTGAAATTATGAAAAAAAGAGCACTTTGTGGTACTTTGACGAGAGTACCTGGGTGAATCATCATTTTGCATATTTAAATCTTCTGGGTGTCATTCAGATTAGCAGAGGCACTTTAGTAACAGGACATCCTTATGATAATATTCATAGTGATCATTGTTTTAAAATCATCCGGAAAAACAAGCATGGCAGAAATGCAGTTGACTTTTAACCCTTATACAACTAATGAATAGCAGCCAAGATGCATATACATTTGACTTTATTAAATAAGGCTAAACAGCCATTCTACTAAGCGACCTACTTGAAGGTCAAATAAGTATAAAAGGTCAGCCTTCCAGTATAACTTTCTAAAAGGGCCAATCTACAATGTAATAATTAAAACCAGTGCTGCATAAATGAGGATATGTACATAAAATGGAATGAGTCCCAAACAACTAAACATATTTCCTTATATTCAGCTCACTTCTGACAGACCAAATAAAAAAAAAAAACAAAAAAAAAACAAAGCCATAAAAACCTGTTCTTACAAGATTCATAAATTATTAAACAATGTGCCTGTGGAGCCCCTAAGGCTGAGGACGGGAATGTGCAGGTAGTCAGTGCTGAATGGAATTTGCAGTCTAAAAGTTGTCCAACGGCTTTCAAAGCTCATTCCAAAAGGGTTTCTCAAGAGACATTCATGCATTTAACATGTTCCCACTTTCTTTAATACAGTACGTGTTAGAACCTTTATTTCTCTACAGCATGTTTCAAGATACATTTTTATTTCATTCCTTTGTCATTATGGAGTACTCAGTCTTAAAATAATGGAAAAAAATGTAAATTTGCTGAAATATTTTTCAATATGTTCAGAAAAGGCACCAAACATAAACTTCACATTTTTTCAGGACTTTTTCTGTTCTTCTCCTCCTCCAAGAGGGCTTATGTCTAAATCAGAATTAAGTAATAGCCCAAAAATGTTTTATTATTATTAGAGAATTTAAATAAAAATATCTGGATGTTACAGGATAGATACAGTAGTGAAAAATACTAAATAGTATTTTTTACTTTAAAAGCAGATTTCTTTCAGTATAGAATAAAAATTTAATTTTTAAAAAACATACATACACACACACACACACATTGAGCCAACCATCCGATATCTGCCCCAATTATCCAATTTAAGGTTGAAGGAGTCTTGAAGTAATAGAGCAGGACTTGCACACAAAGCAGTGCATTGGAACGCACACACACAAACTAACCCCACTCCAATTTGAAATGTCCAGATAAAACAGAGAGAATTAAGAATATGCAAAAACTTCATACAGAGCATACAGGATAAGATTCAAAGCCAGTGAGTAGGCTTTGAGAAATTATTTTAGAATTTGTTCTAAACTCTAATGCTACACTGCTATCATGCTTCCCCTCAGACACACCCACATAAATGAGGGAAAACGTAAAGTATGCAGTAACTGCGACGGATAGAAGCTGACACAATACAGGAAATTTGCAATGGCTTATGGGTAGTTTGAACACGCACAGTGTAACATTCTGCCATTAGTCTACTTGAAACCAAGGTCAAGTGATCATGGATGCTGCATTACGGGATTGCATTATTGTTAAACAATGTGCCATACTGAGATTTCTATGAGCAGAGGGAGTGAAATTTGATGAAATTCACTGAAGGATCATGGCTCAGAATGGAAGTGAAAACAGCATGACTCAACAAAACGTTTATGAAGAACAAGTGTGACTAACGAAGCTGGATCTGGCTGACCATCAACATCTCACACATAAGACTACACCGACATAGTAAATGTCTTCAGGGAAGACTGACGGATTATGTTAGCCATTGCTGCCACACCTTTTGATATCTGCTATAGATGTGCACATGCCGTAGTGCATTATGACTTTGTGTACTGTAAACTTTGAACTAAATTTGGCACCCAAACAGCTTACTCATATGCACAAGGCAACATGTTTTGATGGATTTCAGCAGGTGTTCTCTATCCAAAGAAATCTCTCTAAATGGTGTATTGTTCAACAACAACAATAATAATAACAATTCTTCTTAAATATCCTTGGCCTGTCTTCATCCTCCCAGTAAGTCTTCTTTCCAGCTCTTCTCCCAAATCTAAAATCATTTTGCCTGACATGGCCATCTTTGGAATCCCATGCTGGGATCACTGCAGAGCAACACATCAGCATCCCTTTCTATTTCAAGTTTGGGCTTATTTGGCTACACTAGGCTAAGGATCCCTTTTGCAGTTCCAGGTCTTGTTCTATCTCTGCTCAGCATTGAAAGAGACATTTCTTTAATCTTGCTCAATTCCTTTCACTAATTTTGGAGGTATTCAAAAATTTGTAATTGCCTTTGCTGTTAGGACAGAAATTATCCACACTTCTTAAACAGTCATAATTTATTGTTTTAAAAAGTTATCTTTTTATGTGCATATTTGCCATATTGTGTTATCAAATATACAGCTTAACTACATACAGATAAATTAATGTGAAAGAAAAAAAAAAAAGAAATGGCCCAGAAACAGAACCATTCCAGCGATATCCAGTACAAGGCACACCCATGAACTAAACACCAGTCCATTACAGAAAACATCTACACATACACTCACGTTGACTCATATGGGGGCAGAGTAGCATTGTCAATATACACAATGTATGCTGGACTATGAGAATAAAACCAAGCAAAAACCAAGCCACGCATGAGGAAAACATACAGACTCCACAGAGACAGTGAAGACATTTGGATCCATTTCTCTATCACAGAATGAGCCCACTCAGTAAGATTTGATGGTTTTCTAGTAAGCTAGACTACCTTCGTAACCTGTTACAGTTCTGCTACAATATTAAAGTCTGGAGTTTGACTTGGCCATCAGAAACCATTGATATTACTCTTCTTTTGCTATTGTAGTCTTTCTTGTATGTTTGGGATTATGGTCTTGCTACTTGACCTAGTGGTGGTTCTGGTTAACCACATGGTCCAACATTGTGGCACTCTACTGAAGACTTGCTTCACTGGTGCTGGGTTGTACAAGTCCTGAGGCAACAAATTATCCTCAAGCAATGGTATCATGGTGTGTTTTTTTTTTTTTAAATGAATGATCCACACTTGGAGAACATATTTCCAAAGCATCATGCAGAAACATTTATATTATTCCTAAAGAGCAAATGCTTTTTGTTTAGACCTCCTACAGGAATCAGATATTTTTTTTACAATATTGTTTATTTACTGTAGAATCTTAATCAAAGGTGAGGATGAAACCCTGCAATTACCTAGATATTATTTACAGGATGTTGTGATTTGCATGATGATCTTATTCCTCACACTGAAGTGATGTGCGCGGTGAAGTAGTTGGATGTATTTACATGGTTCACTAATGAAATTTCCTCTTCTGAGTTATGTTTCTGATTGTGTTTTGTTAACTCTCCTACAGCTTCTCAAATTAATATCCAGACTAGAAGTCTTCAATGGGCTGTTCAGGAATAATTCTTCATCAGCACATGAAGTGCATTAGCAGCAATGTAGAGTGAATATCACTGATGCCATGAAGGCCATAATCTGCCGAATTTATGGCACGTAGTAATGGATTGGTCCAAGAGAACCTTCTAGATTACTAATATATATATACCAGTAATGGTGGACTGCACGATAACATGCAGTGAATACACTTGACTTAATGGTTTTCATTCTCTTTCTCTGTACGTTTAGCATTAATTTGCTCAGAGGTTGATGCGCTTGCTGTTTCCTGAGCACCTCTTCTTTTCTCCACCCAAGCGGCCTGCTTCTTCTCTTCTTCCGTCAACATCTTTTTGCGTTAAAACTGATTAAGTCAGTTTTTGTGTTGCAATTACTTAGTACGTTTTTCTTAATTTTTTACTTAAGCTGGCACTTAAGTATTTAATCTGCCTCAAGAATGATTTAGCCATACGCATGCGCCGCAACGGCAGCCCTGCTGCCAAGAGTTGATTCTACAGTAAAAATAAAAATAAAAAGAGTAATAAAAATCATCACCAGGAAAGTGGACAGTAGAGGTCACGTAGTATATGTGTACTAAATTTCAGGTCAATGGGTCAAACGGTTTGTGAGCTACAGGTGATTTAAAATCCTGGACAGACAAACAAACAGCCACAGTAGCATATTATATAAGAAGATAGATATATATATTATATGTATATATATATATATATATATATATATATATATATACACAGTAATCCCTCGCTATATCGCGCTTCGCCTTTCGCGGCTTCACTCCATCGCGGATTTTATATGTAAGCATATTTAAATATATATCGCGGATTTTTCGCTGCTTCGCGGGTTTCTGCGGACAATGGGTCTTTTAATTTCTGGTACATGCTTCCTCAGTTGGTTTGCCCAGTTGATTTCATACAAGGGACGCTATTGGCAGATGGCTGAGAAGCTACCCAACTTACTTTTCTCTCTCTCTCTCTCTCTCTTGCGCTGAGTTTTTCTGATCCTGACGTATGGGGGTGTGAGCAGGGGGGCTGTTCGCACACCTAGACAATACGGACGCTTGTCTAAAAATGCTGAAAGATTATCTTCACGTTGGCTACCTTCTGTGCAGCTGCTTTGTGAAGCGACATGCTGCACGGTGCTTCGCATACTTAAAAGCATGAAGGGCACGTATTGATTTTTTAATCTGTCTCTGTCTCTCTCTCTCTGTCTGCTCCTGATGGAGGGGGTGTGAGCTGCCGCCTTCAACAGCTTTGTGCCGCGGTGCTTCGCATACTTAAAAGCCAAACAGCCCTACTGATTTTCCTCTGCCTTTATGACAGTCTCTGCTCCTGACTCCTTTGAAGAGGAAGATATGTTTGCATTCTTTTAATTGTGAGACAGAACTGTCATCTCTGTCTTGTCATGGAGCACAGTTTAAACTTTTGAAAAAGAGACAAATGTTTGTTTGCAGTGTTTGAATAACGTTCCTGTCTCTCTACAACCTCCTGTGTTTCTGCGCAAATCTGTGACCCAAGCATGACAATATAAAAATAACCATATAAACATATGGTTTCTACTTCGTGGATTTTCTTATTTCGCGGGTGGCTCTGGAACGCAACCCCCGCGATGGAGGAGGGATTACTGTGTATATATATATATATATTAGTGGTGGAAGGCCGGGTCCCATGCCTGACGCCCCTTCGCCTCAGCTTCCAGCAGGGCTCCATGGTAGACTCCATGGGAGTTCTCCACAGCCCTGTTGGGATCTGGGGTGGCTGCCAGGGGGCGCTGCTTGTGTCCCTGAGCCTAGCTGAACTAATCTTCAGCCCCACCCGGGAGTGCAACCGGAAACAGGTGATCAAACACCTGGAGCACTTCCAGGTGGGCCATAAAAGGAGCCAGCAACCACCACTCGGTGGCCAGGGTCGGGTGGAGGAGGACAATGTTGCCTGGGAGGGGTGGTGGTGAAAAGGAAGAGTGTTTTGGCGTGTTTGTGTTACTTTGGGACTGTGTTGTGGCTGGGGGACACGGGGAAGACATGCCCTCCAGCTAAAGAAAAATAAAAATTTTCTTTATTTTATACACGTGCCTCCGGGTGAGTCTGTGCCGGATCAGGCACAATATAGCACCTTTGTTACTATATATTATATATAGTAGTTGATCCATAATGCTTAACTGGATTGTTTCAAAGTTAGGGTTGTTAACTTTTCACAGATGTACATTGTACGTATGATTATTTTAGTTATAAAATTAAGAAAATATGTTCCAATATAAGTGTTAATTGTTATCTATTAATAGGATTTGGGTGAAGCTCTAGGAAACATTCAATGTCAGAAATATGCAAAGATTCAGAAAACACTGAAAGAAGCACAATACCCTTTCAAAGAATTGTATATTAGAATTTAAGGCAGTTCTCTGTAGTTTCACCTTAATTTAAGATTGCCCTTATCAACTTCATCATTATAATTTTAATAAAAAATGTAAAGAAAACAATCTATTACCTCCAGCAATTTTAATAAAGTCCTCTCCTGTTGCCTTGTACACCTAAAAGAAGCAATGTTTAAAACTTCAGTGTTAAACTAATAATGAAAACTTTCAAGCATATATTCTTACAATTGGATTGACATTATTACCTCAATGTATCTGTTCCCCATATGGTGTTTATGTCGCTGCAGTGCTAGATCTCGATGCTCTTCACTCACAAACCTCACCAGTGCTTCTCCATTCCTTCTGCCTTGTGCATTTAAGCAGAGTGCAGCTCCACCTCTACCAGACACAGCATTAAAAAATATTTCATAAAGCATGCAATTTTTCGGGACATCAATAGTACGAAATAAAATGAATGTAACATACTTAGCTATGTTGAGACCCCGGAAGAATCTTGCAATATCTTGATCAGAAGACTGCCATGGAAGCCCACGTGCACGGATGACAGTATTGTCATCAACTATTTCCATCTTACTGCTATAGATGACAAAAATGAAAAGTGTTTAAAGAAGTTTCTTTTCTTTTAAAATGTTTTATTACTACAGCTAAACTAAATGCACTATATAAATGTAATGAATTATTATTATTATTATTATTAAATGAATCCTGAAAATGCTGTGATCAATAAACCAGGAGATATATAATATTTGGAGAAACAGAGTATTTTCTTTTGTCATTACAAGAGCAAGATCCAATAATATTTAATATGCAAATTCAACTACAATGTATTTTATTGCCCAATTTTTACTTACCAAGTTCCAGTTTCAAATTTGTGATTTACTCTTTCTGGTTCAATAAAGGAATGTCCTAGAAAGTGGTGAAAGTGAAAGTGTTTGTTTAACAAATAACCTATAATCAAGGCATATGAAATAATAAGAGATAAACACTGATTTAATTGGTGACTTACTGAATGGGTCTGATGCCATGGTGAGAATAATTTTAGCCATCATCTGAACCTGAGAACTGGCATATGTAGAGCTGTCTACCTCAATATTTAAATCTGCATATCTTGCATTAAGGATGAGGACTTTAAAAAGATAAATATTAAGACAATTCTTTCACATGACCTTTTTGTATTAAACAGAGATAATAAAACAGTTTCAAAATAAGCAATCAATTTGTTTAAAAAAAGTGATGGCAAGGACATTTTTTGTGTTAAATCACAAGAAAAATTTAACTTTAATGTAACTGCAACTGAGTCTACATTTTATTACTAATATATATTTTATTTATATATATATATATATTATATATATATATATATATATATATATATATATATATACACAGTGCATCCGGAAAGTATTCACAGCGCATCACTTTTTCCACATTTTGTTATGTTAACAGCCTTATTCCAAAATGGATTAAATTCATTTTTTTCCTCAGAATTTTACACACAACACCCCATAATGACAATGTGAAAAAAGTTTACTTGAGGTTTTTGCAAATTTATTAAAAATAAAAAAACTGAGAAATCCCATGTACATAAGTATTCACAGCCTTTGCTCAATACTTTGTCGATGCAACTTTGGCTTGCAATTACAGCCTCAAGTCTTTTTGAATATGATGCCACAAGCTTGGCACACCTATCCTTGGCCAGTTTCGCCCATTCCTCTTTGCAGCACCTCTCAAGCTCTATCAGGTTGGATGGGAAGCGTCGGTGCACAGCTATTTTAAGATCTCTCCAGAGATGTTCAATCGGATTCAAGTCTGGGCTCTGGCTGGGCCACTCAAGGACATTCACAGAGTTGTCCTGAAGCCACTCCTTTGATATCTTGGCTGTGTGCTTAGGGTCGTTGTCCTGCTGAAAGATGAATCGTCGCCCCAGTCTGAGGTCAAGAGCGCTCTGGAGCAGATTTTCATCCAGGATGTCTCTGTACATTGCTGCAGTCATCTTTCCCTTTATCCTGACTAGTCTCCCAGTTCCTGCCGCTGAAAAACATCCCCACAGCATGATGTTGCCACCACCATGCTTCACTGTAGGGATGGTACCAGGTTTCCTCCAAACGTGACGCCTGGCATTCACGCCAAAGAGTTCAATCTTTGTCTCATCAGACCAGAGAATTTTCTTTCTCATGGTCTGTGAGTCCTTCAGGTGCCTTTTGGCAAACTCCAGGCGGGCTGCCATGTGCCTTTTACTAAGGAGTGGCTTCCGTCTGGTCACTCTACCATACAGGCCTGATTGGTGGATTGCTGCAGAGATGGTTGTCCTTCTGGAAGGTTCTCCTCTCTCCACAGAGGACCTCTGGAGCTCTGACAGAGTGATCATTGGGTTCTTGGTCACCTCCCTGACTAAAGCCCTTCTCCCCCGATCGCTCAGTTTAGATGGCCAGCCAGCTCTAGGAAGAGTCCTGGTGGTTTCAAACTTCTTCCACTTATGGATGATGGAGGCCACTGTGCTCATTGGGGCCTTCAAAGCAGCATAATTTTTTCTGTAACCTTCCCCAGATTTGTGCCTCGAGACAATCCTGTCTCGGAGGTCTACAGACAATTCCTTTGACTTCATGCTTGGTTTGTGCTCTGACATGAACTGTCAACTGTGGGACCTTATATAGACAGGTGTGTGCCTTTCCAAATCATGTCCAATCAACTGAATTTACCACAGGTGGACTCCAATTAAGCTGCAGAAACATCTCAAGGATGATCAGGGGAAACAGGATGCACCTGAGCTCAGTTTTGAGCTTCATGGCAAAAGCTGTGAATACTTATGTACATGTGCTTTCTCAATGTTTTTATTTTTAATAAATTTGCAAAAATCTCAAGTAAACTTTTTTCACGTTGTCATTATGAGGTGTTGTGTGTAGAATTCTGAGGAAAAAAATGAATTTAATCCATTTTGGAATAAGGCTGTAACATAACAAAATGTGGAAAAAGTGATGCGCTGTGAATACTTTCCGGATACACTGTATATATATATATATATATATATATATATATATATATATATATATATATACACACACATATATATACATACTGTATATACATACACAAAATTCAGAAACAGAACAGCATGGAATACTCAGGATTCAGCTGTGCAGAACGTGCAGTCACTAAAATTATGGTAGTTTTTATCTCTCTTAACCCATGTAATTTAGGGTTGCTAATTAACCTACAAGATGTATCTTGTAATGTTAAGAGTGGCCATTGGAAACAAATAAGGCAGCATAAGATCTGTTCTCTTTCATCTGCAATCTATGGGTTTTAACCCCAGTCCAGGCAAAGTGTGCATGAAACTTGTATATTCTTTGTATCCATATATGTTTTTTCTGATTAATCTTTAACATCAATAACTCCAGGCGAGGCCCCAAACCCTTGCACCCTGCATTAGAATAAGCAGGTTAGGAAAACAAAGAAATGAATAATAAAACAACAATAACAAAAAAGGTACTTAAAAGGGTGACTAACATACTATGTCTCTGTTGACCAAACTAAATAAATGGGTCATTTTACTATCATGATTTCAAGGAACCAAAACACATTGAAATTTACAAGTGAAAAGGAACAATGGAAAGGACCAACTGCCACAGAGCAGACAAGTTTCTCCAATCATCACACCTTAATTTAAATGTAATGACCAGTAACTGTGTAAGAAACAATACAAAAATACAAGCTTAGAAAATTCAGGTTAGTCAGAAAACTCACCACTGCAAAAAAAATGGTAACTGCAAATTTTTCTACTTTGCTACACCTAAAGATTATTTAATAACAATGCTCAGAACTGTCTCTACTATCCATGAGAAGTTAATTACGAAATACTGTATCTAATTTTTTGTCATTTAAATGATACTGGCTTTATTTATAATGCCAAGTATACGTCCCAAAAAAGAGTCAATTGACATCTAATTAAATCTACACATTTGACCCACACCTTAATCCAAGGCAACTTGGCAACTAAGTTGAAGCAATATACTCATGGTCGCACAGTGTCAGGAGTGATTTTTGAACCCACAACCTCCGGGTTTGAAGTCCTAGGTCCAAACCATTAACCACTGCCTCACAACAATAGCTGCAAAAAAAAAAATGTAATGCCATTGTGCAAATTATCAAGAAGTTGCTAAAATACTATAATGCAATTAAATAACAAAACATATTTTATAAAGTATTCACCCAGAGTAGGGCCAAACCTGCAGGCTAATCATTGAGTGTGCATTGGATGGCTTCAGTGTTAAGCTGTTGAAATGGTGAGATTTTGTAAGATACATTCAAAGAAAAAAAAAGTGTGTAAAAATATTGTTCATTATTTGATCATAACATTTTCTTAGGATAATGCAAATGCTCTCTTTTCACCTTTAATATTTAGAATTGCTTTGTTAGCATAAGACACAATAACTTTTTTTTCACTTTGTTTTCCTTTTCTCATTCTTCTCTTCTGTCCATCCACCTGCCTGTCATTCCAATACATTATAAACAAAAATTATTCCAAGGATACATTTTGCCATTAGGTAAACATCCAGCTCCTTTATTTCTGGGGAATCTGGAAAGCATTTCTTGAATTCTTTTCTCAAGTCAAAGAAGGAATACATGCACTCCGGTAACATTATATTCTGTTGAGAGGAATATTAAACTATTACTTTTACATCTTATCCCAAATTTGCAATATATTAAGACATTTCTGAAAATTGGTGAAGAAAGAAACTCAAACTTTCGTTAGCAACTGTAAGCTAGCCTTATTGAAAATGATATTATCCAAATAAAAAAGCACACATTTTCATAAAGTAAGTTTTTCTTTTGTTGACATCATGAAAAAATGACACTAGAAACTTTTGTTGGGGTTGTTACTTTCCATGACTTAATGTTTACTTTTCCAAATCTACAACCACAAGACAGGGCAATTAGACAGCTAATTACAATCCTGTACATTCTGTTCAGATTACCTTATGTGTTATTAAGCTTCAAAGATATCTTAATCTTAACATGTGACATGTAGCAACAGTGAAATAATTAATAGGCATATTGTCATCAATTAATAAAAGGAGCATGAAGTTCTGCTTAATTATGATAGAGCATGGCCGATTACATGTAAGGGTTTCAGATGATTGTTAATGAATGAAACTGGAGGTTATAAAAAGCAAAGTTATACATTTAATATGAGTGAAACATTATGAATTTATGTGCTAATTTGTAATAAATTTTTCATCTGAATATTTTTTATTGTCCCTGGTGTGTGTGTGCCCTGCGGTGGGCTGGCACCCTGCCCGGGGTTTGTTTCCTGCCTTGCGCCCTGTGTTGGCTGGGATTGGCTCCAGCAGACCCCCCGTGACCCTGTAATTAGGATATAGCGGGTTGGATAATGGATGGATGGATATTTTTTATTATTTTTTTTTTTTATTTGATATACTTTTTTAATCACTTTTTAAGACATTGTCTTTTCACATGATGATTAGGGGTCAGAGCACAGAGTCAGAGCAATATGAATCTCAGAGCTATAATAAATAAAGATAAAATTACAAATAATTTGGCTACTGTTTCCTGTGAATGGTCTGAAGGTGAAGCACAAGATTTTATATCTGTGAGAAATTTTTGTTAGGTATTTTCACATGATAAAAATATCCCTAATGCTGATCATATCGAACAAAACATATATTTACTTAAGCAGCTCACGGAGATGGGTTCTTTCCAAAACCTTTTTTTTTATTCAAATATGGTATTACAAGCTAAAAATAAAGAAAGAGCTCACCTTATTAGATGCTTCAGGGTGGAGAACCTGACGGATGTGGAGCTGTCCGTCAGTACACAAACAGAATGTAGTTCCACCTCCAAGGTTGATTTCATTGCTGACTTGCTGGGTAAACTTTGTGGAAATTAAAACACAATACCTTTAAGGTTATCATTTAGTACTGATTAAATATATACCTTTCTAAAACTGAAGTAAACATGCAGTGCCTTCAGAAAATATTCAACTGAAATTTCACATTGACACAAGTATTCAGACCTTTTGCTATGACACTTGAAATTTGGCTCAGATGCATCCCGTTCTATTGATCATCGTTAAGATGTTTTTACGTCTTGTTTGGAGTTCACCCAAAGTCAATTCAGCTGATTACAAATGATTAGGAAGGGCACACACAATGTGCATAAAGAGCAAAAACCAAGCCATGAGGTTGAGGAACTCATTTGCAGAACTCACAGACAGGATTGTGTTGAAGGATAGATCTGGGGAACCATACTAATATCTATAGCACTGAAAGTTCCCAAGAGCACAGCTGCCTCCATAATTCCTAAATGCAATATGTTTGGAACAGTCATGGCTCTTCCTAGAGGTGGGTGCCTGGCCAAACTGAGCAATTGGGGGAGAAGGGCCTTGGTACGAGAGGTAGGCAATAACCTGATGATCACTCTAGCTGAGCTCCACAGAACCTGTGTGGAGATCGGAGAAACATCCATCAGGACAACCACTGCTGTAACATTCCGCTAATCAGAGTTTTAGGCAGAGTAGCCAGACAATACATTAAAATCCACTTGGAGTTTGCAAAAAGGCATCTAAAGAATTCTCAGACTATGTTTTCGTTTTGGCATTCTGGAGTACTCAGTGTTCCTTGATGTGGGGAAAAAAAAATTTAAATGATTTTAGTGTAAGACTGCAGCATAGCAACAAGTATAAAATGTAAACAAATCTGAATACTTTCTGAAGGAACTGTGTATTTATTAGAAAAGAAAATGAGTTTGTCATAATTTCTCCAAAACAAAGAAAAAAACTTGTATGTTTTGCATAAGAAGATGTCAACAGCTGAGCCACTTCAGTTATCCAAATTAGAATACCTTCTAAAGTTTCAGATGACAATACACTTTATTATTAGATAGCAGTTCACATGTACATTTTGTGAAATCGTTAACAAAGTACTACTAATAGTTTCATTACATGTCAACTGGGACTAAGCACTTTAAAGACTAAAAGAAGAGTGGGAGTGATGGTTATTAGAATGGCATGGAATTCTTTCAAAGCCCTCCAGTCTTTTTTCTGAGCTTGTGTTTAACTTGTTTGTCAAGGAAACTCCACCCATATTACACTTTAAACACTATGGCCTCCCATTTCTTTATTATTCAAATACAAATATTTGCATTGAGATTATAACTAGGCCTTCGCATGAATGCATGGACATAAAATATCCTTTTGGAAAGCCTCTTAACAGTTCATGTGATTAACTTTTTTTGTTAACACAGAAGGCATCATGGATCACATATTTATATAAAAGGCCCAGTATCGCACTCACTTTAAGTTTGTATTCCCTGTGCCAAAGCGATCTGCCAGGATGCTGCAGTTATCTTAACTAATTAATGAGCAATTAAATCTGTGTAAACACTGAATAACAAGAATACTCAGCTTCTCCACCCAGAAGTTGTATTTACCTGGTGCAAGGCTTGCTCTAGAGGTTCTGCAATACAGATGTCATTTTCTTGGAGGCCACTTTGCGCTTTACATTCATCGGTCAATTCCAAATAATCGGGCTTTACTAAAACTTCACATAGTTTTCCAGTCTGCGGAGAGAATAATTAAGAGAGGGTCGTTGACTTTTGGTGTTTAATTCCGATGTATTTCGTTAACATTTGCTTTGTATTCGTCTGTTTTATGGCTACTTCGCACATTAAAATACGGAAAACAAACAGCTCTCGTGTAACTTTGTTCGAGCAGATCTGCCGCACGATTGCAAAAGAATCTGGAGTTACTCTACCAGCAGTCGGTCTCTTTAGGTTCTTCACCAAAGCCGCTGCTGGCGTGCTAACACACGCGTTTGTTCAGCTTTACTGTTACCAAAAATGCTTTACTACATTCTTTCTACAACAAAAGAAAAAAGCGTATTAAAATCGAAAACGTTATACATAGATACATGCACAAGTTGTATGTACCTTATTTGTCAGATCCACCACTTGCCACACCAGTTGAATGATCTCTTTCTCATCAGATCCTAGTTTAGGTCCGCTGGCACCCGCAGTCGAATTTAATAAAACCACCAGACGATCAAAAGGTGCCGTCATGGTGAATGGAAGAAGAACGAGAAACCCCCCACCCCCCCGAAAAGAGAAAAGAAAGAAACCCTTCACCCCAGAATATAATGAAAAGAAAAAAGAGAGTCAACCCACACCTAACAACACCTATGTGTCGCAAGAGCTGGTGACTGCCTCGCTTTAAGTATTCACTGACTTTTGTGATTGCGTGAGAATCTATGCAAAGGAGGCTGTCCTCCTTGAAAGCCCCGTAATGGCTGCACATCCCCCTATTTTGTGTGCACTTACCTGCCCATCGCCCACGTGACTCAGGTAACACATACCTGCCTGGGCCGGGGCACAACGCCATTGGTGAGTTTAAACAGGGACGTGGCACACTGATTCCAACACATCGCAGTCGCAGTTCAGAAACAGTTGTGCATATGCACACGTCTAAGGATTACATTAAGTGTTGACCATGTTCAGGTCTTACGAAATCAAATTGGAAATTCAAAATAAAAGGGAAATGAAAACACATACGTAAGAGCACATTCCTTTAGTTACAGCACTCGTTCGATTTAGGCGACAATTTAGAAACGCCCAAATGAGAACAACATTAGGTGACGTTCAAGTGAAAGCTGTCAGACTGAACTGTGCGCCTTTCATCCAATTACGGTATATCACAGAAGAACTACAAAAGTATCTGAAGGCATGGCATGGTCCAGCAATATTGCAACAAAACAAAAATTATAGTCCAGCAATATTATATTGTACGTACAAAAGCTATTGACAGCATCAGTAATATGGAAGTTGACCACTGCCATCAGAGAATACCGTTCCAATCAATAGGGTATACGTGGTATGCATCAACCTTTAGGTAAGGTGGTTCGAGTCAAAGTAACAACCACATGAATGCCAGGACGCAAGGTTTTCCAGCAGAATATTGCTCAGCGCAGCATGCTGCCTCTGCCGGCTTGCATTCTTGCCATAGTGCGTTCCGCTGTTATGTCTTCCCCATAAACTACACACACGCGTCTGGCCGTCTACATGATCGAAAAGAAAACGGGATTCATCTGGCCAGGCCACCTTCTTCCGTTGATCCATGGTCCATTTCTTACGCTCACGTGCCCACCTTTCGTCGGTGAACTGGGGTCAGCATTTGCACTCTGGCCCATAAACTGCGATGCACTATGCGTTCTAACACCTGTCTCTCACGGCCAGCGTTAACGTTTTTCAGCAATAAGTGCTACAACAGCTCTTCTGTGAGATCGGACCAAACAGGCTAACCTTCGCTTCCCACATACATCAATGAGGCTTTGGCACTCATGACCCGGTCACCGGTTGTTCTTCCTTGGACCACGTTTACCTCTGCATATCAGGAACACCCTAAGTCCTGCCGTTTTGTAGTTGCTCTGATCCAGTTGTCTGCCCGTCATAATCGGGTCCTTCACAAAGTCGCTCAGATCCGTACGCTTGCCCATTTTTACCGTTTCCAACACATCTTCTTCAAGATCTGACTGTTCATTTTCTGTCTAATATATCCCACCCCTTGACAGGTGCGACTGCCACGAGATAGTCAGTTTTAAGGTAGTGGCTAATTCGGGCTGCTACAGGATTAATGAATATTACTTGTAAAGATTAAGCTATTTTTTATATTATTGAGGATTATCATATTTTCGACTCGCACTGCATGCAACTTTGTATATACTGAACACTACATCAGAAGATTTTATGCATTAACAATTAAAAAAATAGGAAAGGGACAGTAGCAGTTTTTTGGCGCTGGGGTCACAGATAATTTTCAAAACCAAATATTGTCATTTGTACAATATGTAAATCATTAACACTGTAAATCTACTTTTAAACATTACATATTGAAATGTATAACACTGTTACTTTATAAAATGGCGAGTTCTACCATTTGCTGTATGTTTTAATGAGTTTATAAAATAACAGCACTCTGACTAGGGCGGGATTAAGACCTTTAGAGGCTCTAAGCACTTAAAAGATTTTGGTGACCCCATATATATCTAATTCAAAATATCAGCATTAATAAACAGTAAAATAAAATTTTATTTTAAGTAATGAAACAAAACTTACAGTTAGATGGTAAATAATGTTTATTTTGCAGTTTTGCACCATGTGGTCCATGGTAAATCTGGAAAGAGAAAATTTTTGTGGTGCCCCCAATCCCTTGACACACTAAGCACATGCTTATTTTGCTTAATGGTTAATCCAGCTCTGACTCTGACTCTGAAAAACGACGCAACATTCCAAAATATATAAGTTTAAGCATATACTTTTGGTATTCAGGAAAATGATTACTTAAGTGTAGAGTCATTTAAAAAACTGCACGGTAGATGACTCCATTCCATGCATCAGTTCGTTATTTTGTAACCAGTAAGTACTGAACGTTTCCACAAGTTTAAAAAAAAAATACCATTTCCTATCCATTACTATACTGGAGAAACGAATCCTCATTGTAGACATTAACGGGACCCTTCTATTATTTTGCAGTGTGAAGGAGATCACAGGTTCGCGTCCTGGGTCCTCCCTGCGTGGGGCCCAAAGCGCTTTGAGTAGCGAGAAAATTCTAATAATAAGAAATAATTATTAACAATAATGATGATGATGATTATTATTTCATTCAAGTAATGGGTTATTTTCTTTTACTGTGACATGCAGTTTTAAACAACATTGATTTTGTTTTTTTTCTTAGACAGTTACTAAGATATTGAATGTTATTTTTATTTATTAGTATCTTTTACATTGTATGTGAAGAGTGATAAAACGCACTTTATGAAATCATAAACAACTGGCCATACCCCCAGAGACGTCAATGTGATCAAGTAAGTGTATGCAGCTCCCATTGTTTTATATTCTACAGTTGTGCACCTGTGTCAATGGTTTGGTGCAGTTTTTATTATTAGTTTTCTGTTTTATCAGCCGGACATATTCCCAAAAAGCAGTGGTATAGACTTGAATCCCGTCCAGTCAGTGCTTCATACTGGCTTGTATGTCACACCAAAAACTTAATCTTTCACGTGACTTTGACTGAGGATAAATACATATAGATGACGGAGAACAGTTTATTAATATCATTTAATAATTAAATCCAGAGTTTAATTTTAGTGAACTCTAATTTTAAATAAGTATGAATCAGAAATGGAAAACAATATTTAAGTTGTCGAAATGACTATGAGGATTAGTTTGAAAAATGATTGATAAATAGATATAATAGGTGGACAGAGTTAGATATAATGTAAAAGTAAGTTCAGAATAATTTACCTTTTCAAAGACTGCCTCCAATGTACATTTGACTTGTAAGTCCAACATAATAGCAGCGCGCTCCATTTCGCACACATGCCATGTAAAGTGAAAGCATGTAAAATTCAGAATAGAAAAGGACTGCATAACAGAAGAATTAAATTTATATATTCTATTGGTTAAAAAAAAACAAGTTTAATCACACATTTATAGTAGTAATGTTCACTGGCTTAAGGAACAAGTCATTTATCGGGCAAATATATAAAACCTTTTTTCTCTCTTAAAACCAAAATCAATTTTTTTCGTTTCATTAAAAATAAACTAAAATTTACTATTAGTGAAGTGGGCGTCAACATCTGAACATCGTTATACGAAAGCGCTTGATGTTTATGTGCTTATTATTATTACACATTGAATATATGATAGCCAAGTAAGGCAAATTACAAACAAAAGTGAAAACGTAAACTAAACCTTTGAACTGATTCACCAGAAAGGACGAATAATGGCCTAATAGTGGATTAATCAGAAATCCATCCATCCATCCATCCATTATCCAACCCGCTATATCCTAACTACAGGGTCACGGGGGTCTGCTGGAGTCAATCCCAGCCAACACTGGGCGCAAGGCAGGAAACAAAAGCCGGGCAGGGCGCCAGCCCACAGCAGCAGAAATCCATCAAGTGAAATATTTTATTAAAGTTCTACATTATGATGAACACAAGCTGGCTTAACAGTGATGCAAGCTGTTGATTACGCCTAATCTGAGTTTTATATTTACATTCTGGTTAAGTGAACCTAAGCGTAGCAAAATTAAAAAAAAACAAAAACAAATTGAGGCTGAACAGAGTAACTAACCTATAAGAACGATAATGGTTTTAGTAAAGCTGCATTATTATTACATTCTAAGACAGTAGACATAAAGTTGAAGGAGTCTGGCTACTTCTTTATAACTTTCAATTAACAACAAAAAGGTTTGGGATGAAAGCCTAGAACCACAGTCATCCTCCAGAGCTGGGTAATGTTTTGGTAAACACCTTGGGTAATTAGGATGCTAACTGCATTGCATGACTTGTCTGTAAATTTTATAGGAAGCTGCAACTAAAATGACAAGGTGGCATGTAATTTATAAGCTTTCTTTTGATTAAGCTTAATGGATTTTAAATGATTAATTATTACAGCTCAGTATCTTATGATCTTTTGAAAATTACCTTATTTGAAAATTAGCTGTTATATGTTAAATAAGAGTTTCTCATCATGTATACTGAAATGAGAAAACAACAGTGAATAATGTACTGAATCTACAATTTTGCAGTCTATGCACTTCTTAAAATCATCTTGAGGTCATTTTCCAACCCACTATATTCTAACACAGGGTCATGGGGGTCTGCGGGAGCCAATCCCAGCCAACACAGGGAGCAAGGCAGGAATAAACCCCGGGCAGGGCAACCAGCCCACCGCAGGGAACAGACACTCTTTCCCTTTTACTTTACTTGTACATCTTCTTTTATGCTGTTTTGTTAATACTGGTGATAAGCACTGGAAATGCACAAGACTCAGCAGGTATCCATCCATCCATTTTCCAACCCACTGAATCCGAACACAGGGTCACGGGGGTCTGCTGGAGCCAATCCCAGCCAACACAGGGCACAAGGCAGGAAACAATCCTGGGCAGGGTGCCAACCCACCGCAGGGAACAGACACTCTTTCCCTTTTACTTTACTTGTACATCTTCTTTTATGCTGTTTTGTTAATACGCACTGGATATGCACGTGATAAGCACTGGAAATGCACAAGACTAAGCAGGTATGTATGTGCTAATTTATGTAAGCCTGTCTAGAATGCAGAAAAGCAGAATGAATGATATTGAGATTTAAATTTGCAAAGCTTTATGCTGTGGTCTTGTGCTACAGGAAATTTCTGAATTTCTAACATTTTGGGATAGATGCAAGGTTACCCCTCATTTTGCAACAAAAGCAAATGAAATTTAATTCCCATTTTTAAAAAAATTAAAAATCAAACTAAATATATCATACATATAAATTGCATCAATCTTACCACAGAGTGAAAATAAAATGTAATTTCCAGCTGACCCACTTATTAAATTTTTACTTAATTCTTTGAAATGAGGTGAAAAGTCAATGCTACATCACAACTCTACTAATTTGGTTTCTTTGAATTGTCCTGTTAGGAACTACCAGTTAGAGTGGCATTCATGTGAAATCTACCATTAGAAAGCTCATATTTTTTACTTGCAGCATTAGAATAAAAAGATAATCTTAGACAGGTACAGAAAGGAAATCCAAATACTAACCCAGATGATTTAAAGTTATTTTAACACAATAATACAATATATGAAATTAAGTGGTGATTAGTATTTGGAAGTTAGCCTGCAGAGACAGCTATTGAAAAGAGTGAACACATTTAAATATCTGGATCAGTGGTAGCCTGAGATTGAAAACTAGATGCAGAGATAACCCATAGAGTGCAGTATGGATGGGACAATTGGAAGACAGTATCAGGAGTATTGTGTGATTGAAGAATTAAGGAGAAGGTTAAAGGCAAGGTTTTTAAGACAGTGGTAAGACCAGCAATGATGTATAGTGCTTAGACATGGGCAGTAAAGTTAGCACAGGTGAAGAAGTTAGATATGGCAGAAGTAAGGATGTTGACATAAAAAAAAGGACAGAATAAGAAATGAAACAATCAAAGTTGCAACAAAATTGGAAGAGATATCTAAGAAAGTACAGGAAAGTAGGTTGAAGTGGTATGGACATGTGATAAGGAGAGACAATGATTATGGTGACAAACGAGTGATAGGAATGGAAGTACAGGACAAGATAAAGTGCAAAGGGAGGCCAAAGTGAGGTAGATGAATAAAGTAAAAAAAGATCTGGCAAGAAGGTGCAGGAATGAGCTGTTTGTAGAAGGTCAATCAAGCACAACAACCCAACATTGAAGTGGGAAAAGCTGAAGAGGAAGAAGAAGGTTATAATAAACTGATAAATTTGAAGATCATATTGTTACTCATGGGCGGCACGGTGGTGCAGTGGGTAGCGCTGCTGCCTCGCAGTTGAGGGATCTGGGGACCTGGGTTCGCTTCCCGGGTCCTCCCTGCGTGGAGTTTGCATGTTCTCCCCGTGTCTGCGTGGGTTTCCTCCGGGTGCCCCGGTTTCCTCCCACAGTCCAAAGACATGCTGGTTAGGTGGATTGGCGATTCTAAATTGGCCCTAGTGTGTGCTTGGTGTGTTTGTGTGTGTCCTGCAGTGGGTTGGCACCCTGCCCAGGATTGGTTCCTGCCTTGTGCCCTGTGTTGGCTGGGATTGGCTCCAGCAGACCCCCGTGACCCTGTGTTCGGATTCAGCGGGTTGGAAAATGGATGGATGGATTGTTACTCATATTGGTTTTATATGCTAATTGTATGCAGAAGCAAAACTTAAAAGGAAATTTTAAAAAACCAAAACCAATAGGGGTCCTGAATTTGTTACATGGTTTTCTAATAATCATTAAGACCAGCTGAATAACAACAAAAAGAAAAAAATAAGCAAGGAAGAAAACTAAAAGAAACTAAAATATAGACTGATAGCCAAAAACTGATTGCAGTTCACCAGAATAAAATTGTAGGAAATAGAATGATTCTTGGTGAAGATCATAGTCTCTGTCACTCCTAGTCTGCTCTTCAAAAGTGAATTTTTGGTCTCTGATAGTTTGCATGTAAAAATTGTCAGGACTATAACATAAATGGGTACACATAAATTAGGAAAGACAGGCAAAACCAAAAAGGTGGGGGATTCACCATTTATGTAAAGTAGAATTTATGTGAAACATTTCTTCATTTAGAATGTGAAACATGGCTTAGAGAGAATGTTTGGATCTGACATGGTGGAATTTGAGATCAAGGTCTTATATCAAGAGTGTGTTTTAGAACCTAATGCAGACAATAGTTAGATTTACATCTAGAATCTACGTCTGCCTAGATTCTGTAAAAACGCAGGACTGTATTGAGGGGGTAAAGGTGATTTAACCGTTAGGATCTGCGGACCATAGTATAATAGAGGTCATAGTGTTTTGGCAGAGTACATATTCTAAAACAAAAAAAAAAAGTAACATTTAATTTAAGTAGGGCAAACTTTGTACATACAGTGGTGTGAAAAACTATTTGCCCCCTTCCTGATTTCTTATTCTTTTGCATGTTTGTCACACAAAATGTTTCTGATCATCAAACACATTTAACCATTAGTCAAATATAACACAAGTAAACACAAAATGCAGTTTGTAAATGGTGATTTTTATTATTTAGGGAGAAAAAAAAATCCAAACCTACATGGCCCTGTGTGAAAAAGTAATTGCCCCCTGAACCTAATAACTGGTTGGGCCACCCTTAGCAGCAATAACTGCAATCAAGCGTTTGCGATAACTTGCAATGAGTCTTTTACAGCGCTCTGGAGGAATTTTGGCCCACTCATCTTTGCAAAATTGTTGTAATTCAGCTTTATTTGAGGGTTTTCTAGCATGAACCGCCTTTTTAAGGTCATGCCATAGCATCTCAATTGGATTCAGGTCAGGACTTTGACTAGGCCACTCCAAAGTCTTCATTTTGTTTTTCTTCAGCCATTCAGAGGTGGATTTGCTGGTGTGTTTTGGGTCATTGTCCTGTTGCAGCACCCAAGATCGCTTCAGCTTGAGTTGACGAACAGATGGCCGGACATTCTCCTTCAGGATTTTTTGGTAGACAGTAGAATTCATGGTTCCATCTATCACAGCAAGGCTTCCAGGTCCTGAAGCAGCAAAACAACCCCAGACCATCACACTACCACCACCATATTTTACTGTTAGTATGATGTTCTTTTTTTGAAATGCTGTGTTCCTTTTACGCCAGATGTAACGGGACATTTGCCTTCCAAAAAGTTCAACTTTTGACTCATCAGTCCACAAGGTATTTTCCCAAAAGTCTTGGCAATCATTGAGATGTTTCTTAGCAAAATTGAGACGAGCCCTAATGTTCTTTTTGCTTAACAGTGGTTTGCGTCTTGGAAATCTGCCATGCAGGCCGTTTTTGCCCAGTGTCTTTCTTATGGTGGAGTCGTGAACACTGACCTTAATTGAGGCAAGTGAGGCCTGCAGTTCTTTAGACGTTGTCCTGGGGTCTTTTGTGACCTCTCGGATGAGTCGTCTCTGCGCTCTTGGGGTAATTTTGGTCGGCCGGCCACTCCTGGGAAGGTTCACCACTGTTCCATGTTTTTGCCATTTGTGGATAATGGCTCTCACTGTGGTTCGCTGGAGTCCCAAAGCTTTAGAAATGGCTTTATAACCTTTACCAGACTGATAGATCTCAATTACTTCTGTTCTCATTTGTTCCTGAATTTCTTTGGATCTTGGCATGATGTCTAGCTTTTGAGGTGCTTTTGGTCTACTTCTCTGTGTCAGACAGCTCCTATTTAAGTGATTTCTTGATTGAAACAGGTGTGGCAGTAATCAGGCCTGGGGGTGGCTACGGAAATTGAACTCAGGTGTGATACACCACAGTTAGGTTATTTTTTAACAAGGGGGCAATTACTTTTTCACACAGGGCCATGTAGGTTTGGATTTTTTTTCTCCCTAAATAATAAAAACCATCATTTAAAAACTGCATTTTGTGTTTACTTGTGTTATATTTGACTAATGGTTAAATGTGTTTGATGATCAGAAACATTTTGTGTGACAAACATGCAAAAGAATAAGAAATCAGGAAGGGGGCAAATAGTTTTTCACACCACTGTATTCAACAAACCCTAAGTAAAATAAACCTTTAAGTGTGGAGACAGGTGAGGAGGTTTGAGGAAGGTTTAAGAGTGTTTTACACATAATAAAAGAAACGTTCATGCCAAAATTGTTAAGATGTAAGAAATTAAAGGAAACTCTGAGGTGAATAAATAAGGAGTTAAAAGGAAGATAAAAAGAAAACACAGCAGTATAAGGCATAGAAGACTAGTAAGTCAAGCACTAGCTGTAGGGCATATGAAAGCATGAGAGCAATGATTAAAAAGAATATTAGGAAAGCATTAAAGACAGTTGGACAGAAATATTTCACAAAAGGTAAAAGATGACAAAAAGAGATTCTTTCAATAATTTAGTAGTAAAAGAATTGTCAAAGAGGAGGTGAAAATTATTAGGAATAGTAAAGGCGAGCTTGAATATACAGACAGTGAAATAGCAAATGCTTTGAACTTGCACTTTATTAAAATGTATACATGTGAAGAAAAAGGTACAGTACTAAGGTGGTACTCAGTAACAGGTAAATTCTAGAGGGAGAAGTACTGCTGGGATTAAATAGGTTGAAATCTAACAAATCACCTAGAACAGATTACATTTATCCTTGAGTGCTTACGGAAGTTAGGGAGCACATATATAAACTCTGTGCATACTGGGGAAATTACTAAAGACTGGAGACTAGCAAATATTGTCCCATTATATGACAAGGATGATTTGGCTGATCTAAGCAGACTAATATGCTTGACATTCACCACATGTAAATTAATGGAAGCCATTATTAAGGAACAGATTGCGCAGAACATGTCAAGAAGGCAAGGAAGATTGTGTTTCACTTATATGCTGGAGTTCTATGAGGAAATAACAAAAGCATATGATAAAAAAGATGCATATTATATATATTTTTTTTCAGAATACATTTGACAAGGTACCACATGGAAGAATTGGGAATTCAAGGCATGGTCTGAGGGTGGGTACAAAATTGGTTAAAACACAGGAAGCAAAGTGTAATGGTGAGGGGAATATTTTCGGAAATTGAGTTATGTTAACGGTAATATCCCTCAGGGACCTGCCCTGGGGCTGCTGCTCCTTTTAATATACATTAATGATCCAGACAAGTATATAATCAATAAGACAGTTAAGTTTGCAGATGATACCAAACTAAGTGGAAGGGCAGATAATTTAGAATCAGAACAATTGTTACAGAGGGAGTTTGATAGCATAGGACTTGGGCAGATGAAATTTAAGTAAATATAAAGTATTACATGTAGGAAGAATAAATGTTACATTTGAATACACAATAGGAGCTCTGAAACTTGAAAGTACCCCTCATGAGAAGCACCTAGGAGTCATAATGGACTTATCACTATCTACATCCAGATGTACACAGTGCACAGAAGCAATCAACAAAGCTAACAGGATGTTAGGCTATATATCACAATGTGTGCAGTATAAGTCAAGGGAGGTTATGCTTAAGTTATGTAACACACTAGTGAGGCCTCACCTGGATTACTGTGTTCATTTTCGGTCTCTGTATTACAAAAAAAAACAGCAAAACATAGCAGTGCTGGAGAAAGCTCAGAGAAGAGTGACTATGCTGATTTCGGGACTAACAGGCCATGTGGAAAGACGGAAGGAGTTGAACCTTTTCAGTTTAAGCAGAGATTAAAAGAGGACATGATTGAAGCTTTTAGAATTATGAAGGAAGTGTATCTTTGCTCGTACTTAAAAATAAATTCTTCATGAAGAATACAGGGACACAGCTAGAAATTGTTTAAGTCCTGATTTCACACAAATGTTAAAAGTTATTCTTCATGCAATGAACCATGTAATAAATAACAAAGATGTGTGGTGGAGAATAGCACTTTTTGGGCCTTGAAAATCTCAACTTGATGTTATTTTGGACTATCTTGATCTGCAGTCCTCAGTGGTCCTGGAGGGCCACAGGAGTAGCAAGTTTTTGTTTCAACCAGTTTTACAATTAGAAGCCATGCCTAGCACATAATGTAATTAGGTATTCAATTATATAGTTTGTTAGTGCTTTTATTTTTCTAAGACAAATCTTTCTCACGTTATAGTGCTTTTGTTTTTTGAGAACATTATTAGAGTAAATTTCTAGATCTTGGCCCTTTTCCCTTCTCTCTTATTTCTTTCAAAATATTTGACTGATACTTCCATGATGCAAGTATGAAAATTTAAATGGAAGTACTTCAGCTAGAGAGCTGGTGGTTCTTTTATCATTTGGACCTCATTATTAACTGATGGTTGGTTAAGAAAACACACAATTAAAACCTAAATGTAGCTGTTTAAAGATAAAATAAGCATTAAGAGTTTGTATCTGTTCCAAACAGGGTAATTACAACTTAGTCCAAAAAATACTGCTTTAGAAGTAAATAAACCGGTTCTAATAAAAAAAAACTTGTCAAACCGAATGTATTTGAGAAGGCCTGAACTGGGCGAATAGGATGGATGAGCTTTTTGGACTGAAATGCCTGTTTTCCAGTGTCCCTGTACACCTAAACAAAGTTTTTTTCCCCCAGGATTAAAACTTTTTTCTTTTGGGCATTTTCCCTTTTTATAGCCATACTTCATTGTTGTACTAGAGCAGGGGTAGGCAATGTCGGTCCTGGAGTGCCACAGTATGTGCAGGTTTTTGTTCCAACCCAGTTCCTTAACGAGAACTCAATTATTGCTGATGAAGCACATATTGCTTAAGTGACATTTTGATGCTTCATTTTAGTGGTCTCGCTTGTTAAGGTTCTCTAACCTTAATTGCTTATTTCAATCTTAAACTGCTGCATTCAGTGTTTTAATTGCTCCTTATTAGCAATAAGATGTAAAAGACAAAGCAGCCAGCAGTTCTCCAGCTAGCTTTTTTCCAATTACATCTGTGTGTGTTCATCATGCACAGTTTGATTTAATAAAACACTTAATAGAAAAATGTGACAGACTGAAAATGATCTGTTTTAGGCTTCAAATCATTTGGATGATATCCTTGGAAAGGAAAAAAATCTACGATATAAAAGCCTTACATTGCACAGACTAACAAGCCATAAAATTAAATAAGGTCTGAGATTGGCAATGATTGGTTTCTAATTAAGCAATTGGGTTGAATGAAAACCTGTAGCCACTGCGGCTCACCAGGACCGACATTGCCTACCCCTGTTTTACATCTTATTGCTAATAAGGAGCAATTAAAACACTGAATGCAGCAGTTTAAGATTGAAATAAGCTATTAAGGTTGGAGAACCTTAACAAGCGAGACCACTAAAATGAAGCATTAAAATGTCACTTAAGCAATATGTGCTTCATCAGCAATAATTGAGTTCTTGTTAAGGAACTGGGTTGGAACAAAAACCTGCACATACTGTGGCACTCCAGGACCGACGTTGCCTACCCCTGTACTAGAGAACTGGTAAAATTAAGCTGTAAATATGTTTAACCCTTCTCCATGATATACATCCGATTCCCTGAAACCCTGCATTAGACTACGGGGTGATATTAATTGACACTTTTAAAATCCTCAAAAAATGTTTACCGATCCTGCAAGCCTTTGAGATATTGGAAGAAAATACGTGAACTTGATACCAAAAAGCTCGTCTATCTCACACAGAACACTGAAACAAACCAAAAAGCTCGTCTATCTGACACCGAACACTGAAACAAGTCTGTTAGAAATGTCGGTTTCCCATGAATTACGATGCATAATTACTTTGCTTAATTTGCTTCTGTTTCCATAATACATTTAAATAGCGTAACTCTCAATATTGGTCAATGTTCCGGAAATATTTTTCATTTCACGCTATGCTATTATTAAACTCTTAAAAGTACTGAAGATAGATCCCAGAAACAGGGATTCTTAACAGCATCTTCATCTTGTTTGATTTTGGTTTGACAGGTTGACTTTTTTTACGCTCCGAGGAAGTATTTTGTTAAGTCGCCAACTGTAATCTACTACTATATAAATCAAATGTATTATTATTGTTAACTCATACAATCCTCGATCGCTGCACGCACGGTTCTTCAACTCCAAAACACACCATGTTTAAAGTCACCTTTTTTTTGTTTCCCCGGAAGTGCGCCAAAAGCGGAAGAACATTTTCTTTACCTAGGAAGTGCAACCTTGTTTACGTCACAACCATGGCGACTGACTCTGCCGTGGAGCTGCTCTTTCTGGATACTTTTAAACATCAGAGCGCAGAGGTAAATTTATCTTGAGCTTTTCATATTTTTGGAATTGAATTCGAGTGATGATGAACGATTGGTTTTGCGTACTAGTTCTTGTGCACTGGTCTCTTCGACTTGTCCCTTGTTCTCCTGTGCTGACCCTTGGCGTTAAGAATAGTGGGCGACCTAAGTTAGCACTGTGACTACCTCTGTTTCTGTACGCAGGTTGTGAGAAAATTGCGGTGTGCACTGCTTTGTCCGGAGTGATAGTGTGTCCGTATTTTGTTAAGATGAACATGGGTAGGTTTTTATTTTCTTTATTCTTGAAGAACTGCAGGGGCGTTCGCAAAAGAAATCCCACAATGATTTAGAAACCTTGTGCCACAGGAGGACAATTGCACCAAAGATCTGAAACCGAATGGAAAAAGTATAGGCTTTAAGTACTACCCTTGTTGCATCTAAAGCTGGATAATCTGTGCGAGTCTGTTGTAAACAATCGAAATTGTGTAAGTGTGAATACTAAGTCACCCCAAGGAAGGAAAAAATAAAACAACCGAAACGCCGCAGTTTGGTGTTAATATAGCATCTGATAGATAATAATAATCCGGGCATGTTTATTTGGCCAGGGGTAAGATTGTATATATGAGTGCGTAATTGTGCCCCTTGGTTTCAGCTTCGTGCCTGCTTTGTCGGAAGGTGCAGACCCCCAAGTACTCAGAAATCGTATAACGTGAAGTGGTTTAAAGTAGGCATGAAACGTACACTTATTCCACGATGCAATTCATATTACAATTCAGGCATTGTGAGACACTATTTGTAAAATATTAAATCTTCATCAGAACGTACTCTATGGTTAGTTTTACTATTGGATATTCATTAATCAAAACATTGCAAAATAAATTCTAATCAGTATACATATATGCAATTTTGAATATCTTTTTCTAAGCCTTCTCTTTTGTATTAAAATAAAGCTGTTTGATTATGGGAAGAACACCAAGATGGAAAGGCACACACTAAAATGACAGTTAAGCCCAAGAATGGTTGCCATTATTTAACAATAACAGATCATACTCTTAAGTAGTAGCACCTTTGCACTATTGTGACCATGGGAAAGACTTTATGAAAAAGAGCAGAAATCAACTGGCAAGTAGGCACAGCAATTTGTGCCACCGATTGTCTGCTGCTGTCATGTGCAACGTACTTGCAGTCCACTGAAGACCTCTTTTCTTCTGTGAGGGCTCTTATTTATTCTATGTTCCGAGAATCTCCCCCTGCATTCTCGATCTGTCCAGTGTTTATAAGGTGTATCTTTGTCACTCATGAATCTAGTCCAGCCCATCTTAATCTGCTGACTGCTGCAATTCAAATATAAAGTATTTGCACTGCATTAATGTAATACGTGTTCAAGACTGATTAGTACATTTAAGGAAGAATATCACTGTACTGTTACATCTCAGCAATAATGACCTGTAAAGTTACTGCACCACATGAACCATCTAAATTTAAACTTATTTTGTTTTCCCAGTTAACGTCAAACATTGTTTCAACATTTGCTGTCCTTTTGTCTTGCTTGAATGCCTTAGTTACCCCATTAACAGTGGGTCCTGACTGAATCTATGAAGAACTTATAATATCATATTTACTTTTAAGAAAAATGAGGATGTGAATACTCTGCATGAAGCTGAAATAACTCCACTGTGGCAATATATGGTTTGACCAGAAATGCAAGCATAAGAAATTTGGCTGCATTCTTTCTCTCTGTCATGCTAGAGAACTGCTGTTGAAAGAAATGTAAGATCCAGTGCTGTATAATTCCTTCATGCCCAAATCTATCTCTACTTCTGATTGAGTGTCAGTGAAAGATATATTGGTTTCTTGAGCATTCATTCACACGTCTGGGGCTCATGAGAGCTGCAGTAATTTTGGTTTGCTGCTTCCAATACCGTTTGAGTATAAAGACTGTTCCAATAAGTTTAGTGCTTTGCTGGCCCCAGTGGATTCATGAACCAGTGTTGTGAATTGCCATACTCATCCGAGGCAAAGTTAATTACTCACCTATATTCAACATGCAGTCTGGCCTGCTCTGCTTTTGGCTATTGTACTTACCTTCACATCTCAGCTATGCTGTTATAACTTAAGAGAAGCTTTGTTATATTTGAGTCTGTAGGTTTACGTCCTGCCTACATACACAACCCTGCTCCATTTTAAGTATTTAACAGCAGCTCTTGTTTAGATTTAGAACATTAAACCACTGTGAGCAACTTCCATATGATGTTTGGCTTAGTATTTTCTCATGTATTATTGTGCTGTCTGAAATAATTTGTTTATATACAATCACCCATGAGTACGGTACCAACCCTCTCATTATTTCCTAGGGATGCTCCATTCAGGTTGTTTTAGGGCTGATACTAGTTACCAATATCATGTTTTTTTTCTTTATCTCTTTACACTAACCTCCTGCGTAACCAGATGCGAATAAACCTTATGTTCTATATTAAAATGTTAACTTTAGTATTTTTATAATTAAACTATAAGCCACAGGTGTTACACGTTTTTTTTTTTTATAATCAAAATTAAATTCTGCAGACTCAGACTGTTTAGTGACTAAAATCTTTGTCTATAATATGTTACAGTGGCTGTTCGTTTGTCTGTCCAAGATTTTAAATCACCTGTTGCTCGCAAACCGTTTGACCTTTTGACCTGAAATTTGGTACACATATACTACATGACGTCTACTATCTGCTTTCAGAGTGATGATTGACCTCCAAGGTTATTCCTCTTTTTATTTTTATTTTATTTTATTGTAGAATCAACTCTCGGCAGCAGCCAACAGGGCGGCCGTTTTTGTGCATGCGTACGGGTGGTGTTCTCATCCCTACCACCTTTGCCGTCACTTCCCCTACCTCTTCATATCTTAAATCATTCTTGAGGCAGATTGAAGACTTTTTTTGGTTCTTTATTTCGCCTTATACAATTTCTTGTATTAGGAATTTGTTAGTTTTTGCATACCCCTTGTGGTCAGAGTGCAGTGTCGGCCATTGTAGAGCGCCCCTGGAGCAATTACAGGTTAAGGGTCTTGCTCAAGGGCCCAGCAGAGAAGGATCTCTTTTGGCAGTGACGAGGATTCGAACCATCAACCTTCTGGATACCAGCACAGATCCTTAGCCTCAGAGCCACCACTCCGAAATGCCAGCTTAAATGAAAAATTAAATTAAAGAAAACATACTAAGTAATTGCAACACAAGCACTGACTTGATCAGTTTTAACGCAAAAAGATGCAGACGAAAGAAGAGAAGAAACTGGCCACTAGGGTGGAGAAAAGAAGCGCTTGCTGCTTCCTGAGCAGCTCATCAACCTCTGAGCAAACGAATGCTAAACGTACAGAGAAATAGTATGAAAACGATGAATGCTCAAGTCATGTGTATTCACTGCACGTTATCATGCAGTGCACTGCTACTGGTACTAAAATACCAGTATTTTACCATTGAAATGCATACTTTTTTTAACCAACAATATATGTAGAGAATACAGGTGCTGGTCATAAAATTAGAATATCATGACAAAGTTGATTTATTTCAGTAATTCCATTCCAAAAGTGAAACTTGTATATTAGATTAATTCATTACACACAGACTGATGTATTTCAAATGTTTATTTCTTTTAATTTTGATGATTATAACTGACAACTAATGAAAGTCCCAAATTCAGTATCTCGGAAAATTGGAATATTGTGAAAAGGTTCAATATTGAAGACACCTGGTGCCACACTCTAATCAGCTAATTAACTCAAAAGCCTTTAAATGGTCTCTCAGTCTAGTTCTGTAGGCTACACAATCATGGGGAAGACTGCTGACTTGACAGTTGCCCAAAAGATGACCATTGACACCTTGCACAAAGAGGGCAAGACACAAAAGGTCATTGCTAAAGAGGCTGGCTGTTCACAGAGCTCTGTGTCCAAGCACATTGATAGAGAGGCGAAGGGAAGGACAAGATGTGGTAGAAAAAAGTGTACAAGCAATAGGGATAACCACACCCTGGAGAGGATTGTGAAACAAAACCCATTCAAAAATGTGGGGGAGATTCACAAAGAGTGGACTGCAGCTGGAGTCAGTGCTTCAAGAACCACCACGCACAGACGTATGCAAGACATGGGTTTCAGCTGTCGCATTCCTTGTGTCAAGCCACTCTTGAACAAGAGACAGCGTCAGAAGCGTCTTGCCTTTGGACTGCTGCTGAGTGGTCCAAAGTTATGTTCTCTTATGAAAGTAAATTTTCCATTTCCTTTGGAAATCAAGGTCCCAGAGTGTGGAGGAAGAGAGGAGAGGCACATAATCCATGTTGCTTGAGGTCCAGTGTAAAGTTTCCACAGTCAGTGATGGTTTGGGGTGCCATGTCATCTGCTGGTGTTGGTCCATTGTGTTTTCTGAGGTCCAAGGTCAACGCAGCTGTCTACCAGGAAGTTTTAGAGCACGTCATGCTTCTTGCTGCTGACGAACTTTATGGAGATGCAGATTTCATTTTCCAACAGGACCTGGCACCTGCACACAGTGCCAAAGCTACCAGTACCTGGTTTAAGGACCATGGTATCCCTGTTCTTGATTGGCCAGCAAACTCGCCTGACCTTAACCCCATAGAAAATCTATGGGGTATTGTGAAGAGGAAGATGCAATACGCCAGACCCAACAATTCAGAAGAGCTGAAGGCCACTATCAGAGCAACATGGGCTCTCATAACACCTGAGCAGTGCCACAGACTGATCGACTCCATGCCACGCCGCATTGCTGCAGTAATTCAGGCCAAAGGAGCCCAACTAAATATTGAGTGCTGTACATGCTCATACTTTTCATGTTCATACCTTTCAGTTGGCCAACATTTCTAAAAATCCTTTTTTTGCATTGGTCTTAATTGATATTCTAATTTTCCGAGATACTGAATTTGGGACTTTCATTAGTTGTCAGTTGTAATCATCAACATTAAAAGAAATAAACATTTGAAATACATAAGTCTGTGTGTAATGAATGAATCTAATATACAAGTTTCACTTTTGGAATGAAATTACTGAAATAAATCAACTTTTTCATGATATTCTAATTTTATGACCAGCACCTGTATATTCATCCAGAATGCATGTTGCATTAAAAAAATAAAATGCTTTTCTTAATTACAAGCAGTCATATTGTTTAATTTCTTCTGTAATTTACTTTCCTGAAAGAAAACTAATAAAAACATATATATTATAATGCATTGATTCAATTAATTGGTATTGGCAATTAAACAGTACTTAAATGTAAATATGCATGCACTTATAGCTTCTAATCATTACTTGCTGTACAGCTTTATTTGCTGTTAAAATATGCATTTACTATATTTATACAGGTTTTTTCCCCCCAATGTTCCAGCTAGACATTCTTAATTCTTGAGGTGTTGTTATAAATACAGTTTACTATTTTAAATATGAAGAACTTGTTTCATACTAAAACTTGTACTGTATAAAGCACACAAAGAAATAATAAACGCAGTTCAAGCATTTAATTTAGCTGCAAATGTATCAGATGTTTTTAACATGCTTCACAAGTTTTCATGTAAAATACATATTTTGCTGTTAAGCTTACAAGCCGATTGTTTACTAAACAGGATTTTCAAATTCTGCTTTATCTCTACTCTTTCTAATTGAAAACATGAACTACTGTACTTAGCAGAAGCTTGCTCGCCGTCCAAACTCAGACAAGCAGTGTCCGTTTTAATTGGGGGGACAAAATAAAAACTCATTAAAGTTGCTTTTCTTGCTGTTTCTTTTTTGCAGTGAAAATCAGCTGAGTTAGATTGTTGGCTGATCTATCAGTGTATCACTAGTAGTACCAGTACTGTAAAAAATCTAGTACCCTTATGTTTTCTCAATCTTGGTATGATTGAATCGTGTCTTGTTACATCCAGAGTGTATATTATGTTTTGTCTGTTTGTTCTTGACAAGTTAGTTTGCGAAAGTCAGAAATGTTTAACTAGCACAAAATTTTTACCTTATTTACCCAAGGCAGTCCTAATTGTAGTCTCCAGTTTATATATAAAAAGGCCTACAAAAAATTTCAGAAAAATACAACAGTGCTATGAAAAAGTATTTGCCCCTTTCTTGATTTCTTATTTTTTTGCATGTTTGTCACACTTAGATGTTTCAGATCATCAAAACATTTAAATATTAGACAAAGATAAACCAAATAAGCACAAAATGCAGTTTTTAAGCACTGATTTTATTTATTAAGGGAAAAAAACTATCCAAACCTACATGGCCCTATGTGAAAAAGTAATTGGCCCCTCAACCTAGTAACTGGTTGTGCCACACTTAGCAGCAACAACTGCAGTCAAGTGTTTGCGATAACTGGCAATGAGTCTTTCACATCACTGTGGAGGAATTTTGGCCCACTCTTCTTTGTAGAATTGTAAGTTATGGTTATCAGAATTGGCAGAAAAGAAAAGTTATCAATGTCCTGCCAGAATTAGTACATTGGCACGTCCTTTTAGTGGTATTCTTTAAATATATCAGACTAGCACTAGCAGCATGAAAAGAAGGGATTCTGATCTCTAATTTTGCATATCTTTCAATCACATGTACATAGGTTTATTGTGAAAATGCTATAGCAGGTAGTGGGAAGCAGCACCAATTTGTAGTAAGGGTGGGTGGATTTAATTATTTTATTATTTATTTAGTTTTTGTTAATAAGATGATTAACATATTTATAGTAAGCTATTTAAATAATTACATTGTATACTAGGACTATGAGAATGAGTTCCCTTAATATAGGAAGTGATATCCTTCACATTTTCTACAACTCTGTGTTGGCCAGTGCAGTTATCTACACTGTGTTGTGCTGGGCTGGTAACATCATTTTATCAGAGGCCCGTCAAATCAACAAGCTAATTAAAATGGCCAAACTCAGTTATGCAATGTACACTGGACCTTCTGGCGGTAGTAGCAAAGGGAAAGAGAGAGTTTTAAACAAGACTGAGTGCTATTATGAACAATGCTTTACATCCTCTGTCTGGTGCAGTGACACTGAGTACTTTCAGCCAATGAATTATTCAGAAAAAGTGTGTCAACAAATGCTACTAGGGTTCCTTTATACCAACAGCAGTATGTCTGCATAATGCCTCACTGTGACAGCCAAATCAGGAATTTTCCTTCTTTTTAATTTTCTTGCTTTTTATTCATTGTGGTTTGTGTTCAGACCATAGTATGGGTGTGTATATTTATCTATCTATTTATGTATTTATTTATTTAAAGAGCTTCTGTGAAAAACAAACTTCCCCCTGGGGACAAATAGATCTATCTATTTATTGAAAGAGCAAAGGTTTATAAGGGCATAAGAAATGCTAAAAGGCAACTATATAGAAATATTGTAGAAAAAGCAAAATGTATTTATGAGAAAAAATAATCCTCCATCAAGAAATAATTGTTTTTAACAAAACCACATGTGCCACAATTATAGGCACCAAAAGAAATTCTTAAGAACAAAGTGTAACTGAAAACGTTTTTGCCACATAAATGTTTCAGTATATACAAAGTACCTTTTAAAACCAGTTCTTTCCACTTTTACATGTGCAACCTAAAAAATCACTTCACCAGTAAATTGTGGTTCTGTTATATTTTGACTCATAGAAATTAAGAAATAGGTATTTTTGGTTAGTTGAAAGTGGAATTTCATTTTGACTACTTAAAGTTGCAATTTGGATAATAAAAAATATAATCAGATCTTCAGGCACTTTGAAGATATCTCTATTTGTAATTGAATCTAGTCGTAAGGGAAGTACAGTAATAGTATCTAACTGAATCATATAAATTCATGGTAAAATCCATTCAGTTTTCACCAGACAGAATGCACGTCGCAATATCTAAGGTAAGAATTCTGGCAAGTTGAAAATGGTTTATGGGGTAATTATTGCTATTAGCATAGAGTATAAATATAAGAGTAGATATCAAAAATAGAATTAGTGTAAGTATTAAATGTTACAGTGATTTGTTGTAAGTATTTCGGTGCCATTCCAACTTTGAAGACACTAGTTCCGTTCAGGAAATGATTTAAAGACTGCGTTGTAAAGTCTAAACTCGGAAGGAAGTACTGTATGTGTAATGTTAACTACAAAATAAAATTTATGTCGTTGTTGATATGTGTCTGACAGTAGCGATTTGTCATGACTATTAAATGATTAAGTTTTGCTCAAGGCTACCAACAATGTCAGGCTAAATTCTGTCTCTGATATGCAGCAGAATTACATTCAGTATTTTTTTTTTCTCAGCAGGTAAACTAATGATGCTAAGGTGAGCTTCACCTTTTAACACCAATAAAAATAGCAAAGCTGGTACAAAATAACGGATGAAACAATGTTACAATACTCAAAATGACTGAAAACACAGTTTATGAAACATCCAAATGAAATTTATTCTATAAAGTTATGAGGTTAGATAAGCAAGGGATCATCATTGTTATATATTTAAATTCAGTATATTTTGGTGTAAAATTATACACTTTAAAGTCTCTAAAATGTTGTATACAGAGATAACAGTACAAAGTGAATGAGGTATGATGATCACCCTTAATGATAATGCTCAAGTAAATGTATGACTTGAAATGTGACTATATGACTAAAAAAGTGAGTTGCTGTTTGGTCACTTCATTTTGATTTGACAAATTTAATGCTGTGATTGCTGGCTTAACTAAACAAAAATGTTTTTGGTCAAGAACAAGAACAAACAAATTAATTAAAATAAGCAGCAGAAACAGTACTGTTTATACAGGTATTAGAACTAAACAAAGTATGACATGTTATTTTTAGCCTGGATAAAAGGTTAGGCCGAATTATCACGTGACAGACTGAGAAGATCATTCCTCCCTCAAACTATGCGACTCTTCAATTTCACCCGGGTTAAACGTTAACATTATATAAAGTTATTGTCTGTTTTTACCTGCATTATTATCAATCTGTAACTTAATATTGTTTTTTGTATCAGTAAGGTGCTGCTGGAGTATGTGAACTTCCCCTTGGGATTGATAAAGTATCTATCTATCCTACCTACCTACCTACCTATCTACCTATCTATCTATCTATCTATCTATCCATCCATCCATCCATCCATCCATCCATCCATCCATCCATCCATCGCTACCTGATACTGACTCTATAGAAAGAAAACGTAGGCTTGGACTGAAACAGTCCCAAAAATGATGCTTCCTTTATAATATGTAATTTAAATATTATAAAGAAGGTCCATTAAGCTTTAGGCTTAAATGTGTTACATCAATATTGGCTTTATTGGTGACTTCTGTCACTTCTACTAAATGATCCTGTGCAAGTGACATTTTAGGTTAGGGAATTGCTAATAACAAAACAAAAATTTACTTCAACAACCGAAATGCGGAAGAAAGTAATGGACACATTATTGATATTGAAATAGAATTGCCCTTACTGTTTTCATAGTATGATTAGAAAGTAATGTCTGTTCTTTAAATTTTTTTAATCTTTTGTCCTGGCAATAGAAAATTATAACATTAACTTTGGTGAGAATATTTATTTTCACTCTTTGTAACTTGGTTCTGTTTTTGAGCTCCAGTAGGTTTTGAATTGAAAAGTAAATCGGTTTCCTTGAATTCATTTAAAAGCATCACCTTTTGCTTAGTTGTAATCCGAGTCTGTTAAAAGTGACCCAACTTTAACAGCAGATGATTATTTACAGATTTCTACATCATGAATATGATTCTTATTCACATTAATACATTATCTATCTGTAGTCCTTTGAATATTTATCATTGGTGATTCAGCAGTAATCAACAAAAAAATGTGATGATTTCTTAAATAGTTATTGTCAGAAAGTAAGAAGTAAAGCATCTTCAAACTTGGGTTGGTAATAAATCTCATGCTCTATTTTACTTCCTGAACTAAAACTAGGAAATTAATGTATGAGTTAGTTAAGACAGTGGCATAATTAGCAGACCTACAAAAGCAAAGGGGAAATCTGAAAGCAGCTTATTTCTTTCTCTTACTTTTATTTGTACATAAAATATTCCCTTTGAAGATGATGTATAACTCACAATAAAGTACAGCTTAATTACCTTTTAGGTTAGGGTTTGGCTTTCTTTGGGGCCAAAGTAATTTTTGCTAACCGGCTTAGCTACATTCTCAGAAAAGAGAATAAGTGCAAGGGAGATCTTTTCACCATTTATCTTGTCGGCTGAATAGCACCCGCAATCATTAACTGAAGCCTTTAGGGAATTGGTCCTGTTCTCTTCACAAATGTTTGTTAATTTTAATGTTATTATGGAATGTTGACGTTTCTTGTTTTGATGACTCAAACTTTCTGTTTTGTTAAACACTTATGGAATGGTTGCTTTGATATTTATAATTGTTCTAGATCAGTGGAGTCAAAGTTAAATTAGTTTAAAGGTACAAAAGCCAACCAATGTGTTAATATGTCATGAAACAATACTACAACAAGTTAAATTCTTTAATTTTCATGATTTTAATGTTTTAATGCTTTCATCTTATTCACACATAGGCCCAGTGTGGAGTGGAAAAAAGTCATATATGTGAATGAAGAATTGTGTTGTTATGGAAACATATTACAGTTAAAACTACAGTTTATAATTCAGAAATTAAAATTCTGGCTGTCCGAATTCATCCATGTTATTTGTCCAGGGAGAAAAATTACATTATCCTTATTAATGTTTATATTCTTTTCTTCGCAAATGGGGACTCGGCACAAGAAAAAAATTCACTCTGTCACCAACACTTTAATGATGACTTGTTCTGACCCTGCAGTTATAATATGTGGTGACTTCAACCGATTGACTTTGGAAAGAACTATAACAAATTTCAGTTTGTGTTTTGTTTCACTTGAGGAAATAACAAGCTGGATCTGCAGTGTTCAAATGTTAAAGATGCCTTTAAGTGTAAACTTCTGGCACCTTTGAAAAGATCTGACCACAGCCTGATTAATCTTATTCCCAGCTACAAGCCTATTATTAGGCAGCAACCTGTTATCCCTAGGATAGTGAGGAACTGGAGCCGAGAGGCTGAAATGGCTCTGAATGACTGCTTGCAAATGACAGACTGAGAAAATGGTGTGTGAGTCGCATGGAAAATCTCACACTGCATCACAGACTATTAATTTTTCTGTCGACATTGTGGTACCCTCAAAGACTGTATGTTGCTTTCTTTACAACAAGCTCTGGATTACTAAGGAGCTAAAAGGTCTCCTAAATGAGAAAAAGAGAGCATTCCTGTTCCAAAGAAGGCAGGTGCCTCTTCTGTTAATCACTGCAGAACCAGTGGCCCTTAATGTCTTACATCTGAAGACCATCAGGAGGCTGGTCCTAGACTATAGGAGTCCTCTTGTGGTAGACCCCCTGGACTTACTTGCTGCAGTTTTCATGGTGGACAGAGATTGGAGTGGAGGATGCAATTATGTATCTGCTCCACAAGTCTTATTTTTACCTGGTCAAAGCTGGCAGCACTGTGAGGAGTATGTTTTTTGAATTCTCATGTGCTTTCAGTTCCATCCAGCCATCCATGTTAAGGGATAAAGTCAGAGATTTGAAATTATTGGGGCTATTGATAAGGGGAATGAGACTGTATAGGAGTCAGGTGGAGAACTTTGTTTCTAGGTGTAAAGAGAATTGTCTGCATTTTTACTTAAGCAAAACTAAGGAACTGGTAATTGACTTTCACTTCATCAAAGAACCTCTATGTCTGTCCTCTATTTAGGGAGTGGATATAGAGGTGGTGCACTCCTGCAAGTATTTGGGGGTCCACATCAATGACTGACTGGAGTGGTCTTACAATACGGAGGAACTATATAAGAAAGGGCAGAGCAGGCCTTTTTTTTTTTATAAGGAGAATGTGTTTATTTAATGTGGACATTGACATTATTCACATCTTCTGCAACTCTGTAATGGCCAGTGCAATTTTCTACACTGTGATTTGCAGGGCTGCTAACATCATTTTAAGAGAGACTCACTCAATTAACAAGTGAATTAAAAGGGCAGGCTCAGCCAACAAATTATTTTGCAGAAGTGTGTCAGGAAATGCTACTGGGGCTCCACGTTTAACAACAGCAATACGAAATCATAATGCTGCAATGTTACTGTGACTATTAGAGGCTTTTTTGAATCATTCTGGTGTGTGAATAACATTGCCATGAAGGGGTGTATGTGGCCTGAAACAATTTTTAGGTAGGTCGTACAAGTCAAAGCAACTTCCACGTGATATATAATATGATATACTAGCCGACGCCCGCCGTAGCATACGGTGAGGAAGGAATTCAGAAATCAAGGAGAAATAAATACTTCTTGAAAGACGGAGTTGTGAATTGGTGTTTTGGAGGAGACAACAGATAATGAGTCGAAAGATCTAATCCTAGAAAAAGCCACGTACAACTGACCATGGCTGAAGACTGGTTGTTGTAGATTACCGCAAATGTTTGTCCTTGGGACTTGTTGATAGTCATGGAGAATGCGAGTGTAATAAAAAAGGTTTTCTCTGTAACAGGAGAAGGGATGAAATAAAGGAGTAAGAGGGGGGGGATTGGTCGCTTCAGTGCAAAACCAGCTACAAACATTGGAATGTTTGGGATGATAGCGAAAGAATGTGCAAAAACTTGCTTCTCATAAAGAGTTTCAGAATGTTATGGGAATACAGTCAAGGCCATGTACTTGTTTTTCACTTCGAGGGGCTTCATTGCAAGCAACGCTTGTTATTGTGTGTCTTCTGATACTAGGCACCATCTCAGTGAGGGCCAGGTAGAAGAAAAACAATACTGCGTCCCGTGGAAGGGTGTGTGCTGAAACTGATCACTTCTGTATACACTGCTTACACGTAAGCCATTTTGGGTAAGGACACTCAATTAGTATATAAGGGAAGGTTCCGCCCTCAGTTTCTTCAGAAGCTCAACCGTGGGGAACGTGCACACCGCCCGGTATTGGACCAGGCTCACGAGTTGATCCTCTGACGAGACTGACACGCGGGCTCCCTCAGTCTACTGGTCTAGGATGATGGCTCTGGGTCTTTTGATATTACTGTAAGTATAGTATAATTCACATATCTGTATTACTGTAAGTCAATAGTATAAATCATATATCTTTAAGTCAATAGTACAATTCCTATATCTGCATGTATATTGCTATTATATTGTATGTAACTGATATTATATTTGAACAAGTAAACAATTGAAGTATTGGACCTTTCCTCTCTGATTCTTGCCTGCTTATTTTCTGTTAAAACCTTTGAACCATTTTCCCAAACTAAAACATTTTGGCTTAGTCGGCAGGATTTTGGGGAATCTGGTAAAATATTGAACTATTAAGTGAGGCAAAGGAAATCAGAGATGTTTAAGAAAAAGGATAAAAACCCTGGCGCAGCTCCTTTACCTCTCCCTGGCTGGGAAGACACAGTATGGGAAGACTGCGCCAGAGAATTGAGATGTGGGGGGTGGGGGGGGGGGGGGGGGGGGGGCGGTTAGCACAATATTGGCAGAGCTTGGATCCCCCAACACCAGTGAATGTGCTAGCCGCGCTTAAGAAATGTCAGGTGTCTGCAAAGGAACCCATAATGGGCTTGCAGACGCGAGGGTGGGTTTTGCTAACTGCGGTTAAAAATCTGGATAGTCTGATAGACGAAAAAGAAAGGGAGATTAAGAAAATGCAAATGGACATGGCGGATGCGTTAGGGCGGGCCTCAATGGCCGAATCCCAGGTAGCTGTATTATTGCCGCGGGTACAGAGAGCCGAGGGGATGGCGGAAAAGGCAGCCTTTTGCATAGCCAAGGTGAATGCGAAAAAGAAGCGCAGACCGGATGTTGCGAAGATCAAAGCGTTTGTAGCCGCAGTTAACGTCCATGAGTGGGATCCTGAAAAATGGGACGGTAACATTTGGGATGATGATTATGAGGATGATGACGGACCCGATGCAGGGTCGGTAATTGATCCTCTGCCTTTACAGGCTAAACCCGTGATGCGTCGCAGACTTTTTACTGACGCACATGGTAATGTTAGGAGGGGAGATGTTTTCGAAGATTATACTGCACAAGAAAGGGAAGGATTTAGATCACGTTATGCACAAGGACGAAATGAGCCAGTAGACACATGGCTCGTACGCTTGCATGATGCAGGAGCCGGGCATGTGTCACTGGATAAGGGGGATGGTACTGAATTTACAGATTATGCTGTCGATTCCCATTTTAAACAAGCAATGAGACAAGAATTGAGTAAGTTAGAAGGGGACAGCACGTTGCTGGCGCTGGCGGCGAACGCAGCATATGAAATATATCCACACCCACAGAATTGGCCTGAAGTAAAACCATGGACGACTTTGCAGCAGGCGATTCGAGTGGTTAGAGAATTGGCAATGAGGGACGCCGTGGTAGCGGGCCAAGCGGATCAGTTAGATGTGTTCCCATTTACATCTGTAGCCAGGACCATCCTAATAAAAACAGCCCCTGCTAACTTGAAAGGAATAATAATGACTCTTTTACTGAATGAGGTAGGTGCAGGAGTGGGGGAAGTTGTAGCCAAATTACGGGATTTAGGTGACCTGGGGGAGTGGGGAGGAGCCCCGCCAGGGACAGCTGCAACACAACCCACTGGGGCTACATCAAGGGATAGCGCCTATAGAACAGGGGGAGTGAATAGGAAGGAGTTATGGGGAGCGTTAATTAATGCTAAAGTCCCTAAGGAAGAGATAGATGGACTGCCTACAGGAGTGCTCCTGGACAGGGCAAAGAAAAAAGGACTTATAGATAAGTCTGGTGGAATAAAGAAACGAGTAGCAAAGGCAGAAGTACATTCACTTCTTACCTTCGCTGAATGGGAAAAATTAAGTAAAAAGCATGACGAAGTTCTTACTTTTGCTGAGTGGGAAAAGTTGAGTAAGAAGCGTGATGAAACTGGCCCCTCTTCATCTTCCGAGAGCTCCTCGGAGGAGGAGGAGGAAGACAGGGGGAAAAACCGGTGCAAGAGTAAACATAAGAAAGGAGGGAAGAAAGCTAAGAGCAAAGGGAAAGGGAAAAATAAAGGAAGGACTTTATATCCCGTCGAAGAATTAGAACGCGCAGCACGAGATTGTTAGGGATGGGGCCAAGCACAGGTGAGAGCTCTAAATTGGCACGATGCGGACATTCGACCTTTTGTACCGGTAACGATACATTGGGAAACTAAAAACAAACAAATAGTAAAGGCTCTCATCGATACGGGTGCGGAGGCCACTTTAATATATGGGAATCCATCTAAATTCAAGGGGAAACGATTGACAGTGCAGGGGATCGGGGGAACAGACATCCCTGCCACTCAGGTGACGGTGATGTTACAAATTGGTCAGTTGCCTGTGAGACCCTACCCCGTACTAATCACCCCAGTGAAAGAGTATATAATAGGGATGGACATTTTACGGGGGATGACTCTTCATCTCCCCAATGAGGGGACATTTTCCTTTGGGGGCCCAAAGAAAGTTAGAGCAGTGACAGTGGGGAAATTGAAAATACCACCGTTCCCCATCCCAATCGCCCGAAAGGTAGTGTGTCAAAAACAGTATAGGATTCCAGGAGGGCAGGAAGAAATTCAGGCTGCAATAAAAGATTACCTGAACGTAGGAGTGTTGAGGGGAGCAACCACTAAGTGGAACAACCCAATCTGGCCTGTTAAAAAGTCAGACGGCACTTGGCGAATGACGGTAGATTACCGAGAACTAAATAAGCACACACTGCCCCTGACGGCGGCGGTGCCTGACACTATTACATTGATAGAAAAAATTCAGGCAAGTAAGGGAAAGTGTTACGGGGTGATAGACTTGGCAAATGACTTTTTCACAATCCCCATCCCTGAGGATAAGCAGGATCAGTTTGCATTTACATGGCTGGGGAGACAATACACTTTCACACGCCTGCCACAGGGGTATTTACATTCCCCAACCATCTGTCACCGGCTGGTGGCAGAACATTTAGATGAGTGGAAAAGGTCGCCGGTCCTCACAATCACCCATTATATCGATGACATCATGGTGCAGGGGGAGACAGAGGGGCAGGTAGGAGAGGCGATAGCCTCACTAGTAGAACACATGAAAAGCAAGGGATGGGAAATTAACCCACAAAAAATACAAGGACCCTCTCACACGGTTAAGTTTTTGGGGATTCAGTGGAACAAGGGAGAAAGAGAGATAGTGGAAAAGGTACGCAACAAAGTCGTTCACTTTGCAACCCCAAAAACAAAGCAGGATGTGCAGAAATTTGTGGGGCTATTTGGGTACTGGCGACACCACATACCGCACATGGGGCAAATTCTGGGGCCGTTATATAAGATCACACGTAAAAAGAATACGTTCGAATGGACACCAGAAGCGCAGGTGGCTTTCGCGCTGGCCAAGGAAGCGATAGTGCAGGCAGGGAGCCTGGCAAGGGTGGAGGATGGGCCTCTAGAATTGCAGGTGTCCTCAACCGAGTGCTACGCTAACTGGAGCTTGTGGCAAAAGCAGAGTGGGACACGCAGACCTTTAGGGTTCTGGTCTAAAAAATTGGCAGATGCATGTTCACGCTACACTCCATTCGAACGGCAATTGCAGGCGTGTTATCTTGCACTCATAGACACAGAACAACTAACACTAGGACACGAGGTCCTTTTGCGACCGCAGATACCGATCATGACATGGGTAATGAGCAACCCCAAAACTCACAGGGTGGGGGCAGCCCAAGAAAACACCATAATCAAATGGAAATGGTACATAGCTGACCGGGCAAAGCCCGGCGCAACCGGTGTGTCTGTATTACATGAGAAAGTAGCAGAGGTACCGGAGGAAGGAGAGGAAATAATAATGGTGACTCACGAGGAGGAGTCGCCGGTGAAATGGGGCAAGTTATACGATACCCTGCCTAGGTCCAAAGGGTGTGAGTATGCATGCACGGTGGTGGACACATACTCCGGAGTATTGGTGGTGCATCCCTGCCCACATGCCAACCAAGAGGCCACCCTATTGGCCCTTCAAAAGGTAGAATTGGCATATGGCCTCCCATTGCAGGTTCAATCAGATAACGGGACGCACTTTACAGGATGGAAAGTGAAGCGCTGGGCGGCGGAAAGACAGGTAGAGTGGGTATACCATGTAACCTATCATCCGCAGGCCGCAGGGTTAGTGGAACGAGTTAACGGGTTATTGAAAACTCAGCTGCGTAAGAGAGGAGGGGGAACACTCCAAAACTGGAAGGAGCATTTAGTGGATGCGGTTTGCGCGCTCAATAATCGCCCATTTGCAACAGGTTTAACTCCGTTGCAGAGGATGAAATTTCAGATCTGTAAAATGGACGCAGACGGGCCAATACAGATCTGGACAGAGCATCCAGACGCGAAACTACCCATTAGGGGCAGTGAGGGGGCAGCAGGCTTAGGTCTCTATGCGATACAGGATGAGACAGTCACCGAACGAGTAACTATAATTAATACAGGGATAGGGGTGAAAATCCCAAAGGGACACTACGGGCATGTATGCCCAAGATCAAGTCTAGCGCTAAAGGGAGTCACTGTGCTAGCAGGCGTAATCGACGCAGATTACCAAGGGACCGTCAAAGTTCTGTTACAATCCTCAATGGGGGATCCAATCAAATTGACTAAGGGAGATCGAATAGCGCAATTGTTAATAATACCAGTTCACATGGGAAAAGTGCAGGAAAGTACTGCACCAGTAGTTAAGACTGGCCGGAATGTGGGGGGATTTGGATCAACAGATGCTCCTAAATTGGTTAATGGGGCGAAGGTGTGGGTTAAACAACCCCATGGACCACCCCGCCCGGCAGAAATCATCGCAATGGGACAGGATTTGATTGTAACTGTTCTATACAATGGAGAAGAAGCATGGGTAAATGTTCCTGTAAAACACTGCTATAGACGGGAGTGAGGAGTGGGTGCAACATGCTGTGTTCTTGTTTTACAGAATTGGGGGTGTTCTGAATGAAGTAGGAGCCACTACATTAGGAGGCGAGGCAACGGAGACGACTCAGGTCCGATGGTGGTGGAACACTTCCACTAAATCTAGACGGCAGGAGAACACGACGTGTCCGGAGAATCAGTCTTGCAATGTCCTCACCATTACGACTGGTGATGGGTGCACCATCTACTCCTCGAACTTGAAGGTGCCGGGGGTAAAACCACAGAAGTATCTGATTGAGTGCTCTGAAAACTTAAATATTACCTGGACGTCGAAAGTAACTTGGTGTATGGGGCCCTGGAACGGCTCCAAGGTACAGTGCGAGGTCAATGCAACATCAGGCGAATACACCTCTAATAAGACTGGGCCCATTGGCTGGATCAATGCAACTGAAATTATTAATAGGACTATAACAATGCTTGCTATAGCCGTGTGGGCCAGAACCCCCATAACGAGACAGTCACATGTAGAACCAATAATTGACACATGTAAACTTGTTTCTATGACAGCAAAAAGGACTAAGGTTACGTGGCAAGTGACGTTTCCACTGTTGCCACAGTGTAAGCGTGCTAAACGGGCATGGTACGACACTTTCTTAGGAGGGGTTGGCACCACCCTAGGAACTTTAAACACCGTAGATAATGAAATAACTGCAAACAAGCTTGAGAATGTGGGATGACATACTCACAAAGTGGCAGACCAAATGGCTAGGTGGTTACCTCAGTCCATGGTCTCTCATCAGCAAACAGTAAACTGGGAGCAACGCGCTTCAGATTGGATAATCATGGCTAGCAATGACATTCGATGGCTAAATGTCTCAAGTTTCATGAACTGGACTGTATGCACTTTTAACATATTACAAGCACAGATACAGAAAAATAACATGCAAATGGCTTTAAGGACTAATAATATGCAAATATGGCAAGATATATGGAACATTAGCAGTAGCTTATGGTTAACGGTTAAACCTGAAAACACTAGGTGTAATGATACAATATGTAATGGGTATTGGTTTCAATATAATGTTACCACTATGATAACCTTGTGTAGATATCACGTTTTACCTGTTGTTGCACACGGACACTTTTGGCAGCTGCAATTGGATGGTGAGTGGCTAGAACCTAAAACAAACTAAAACAGCGAGTCTGAGTGGGAATTGTGTGCGTTTAAATTTAAAAGGGAGATTGGTGTCGGAAGGAAGGAGAGAGATTCTGGGAATGAAGATTGTTTCAGAATTTTGGATAGCGATCAGTTTGCACTCAATAATATTTGTATGTATTCGGGTAACGATGAGTCTTGCTCTGTTGTAAAGACCTTTTGATGGCATAATATTTCGGAGGAGCATAACTACAGCTCCCAGCTTCAGATGAAGGATAAGGGGAGGCATGCCAGTTGTTGTGAGGGTGTGTTAAAACGCCTGTGGGTACGTTAGTTGATCATTAGGATCGTCATTGACTACTGTATCTACACTCTTGAAGGTCAGTTTTTCACCCTGTATAAGATCAAGAACTTTGTTGTTAATCTGTAGAGAATCGTTGTTTCGCGTTCAGCATGGAGAAGGGTTTGGAAGAGGACGAATAGCAATTGAGAAATGCCACGTCGGCTGCGTGTAGGCAGGACCGCTTTTGAAGAGGAAGCAGGACGAACCAGAAGAGAAGTATATATAAGAGATAATATACTCGTGCTCCAACCTCAAAGGGAGAGCCCCAGATTCTATCATGTAAAAGTAATAACGTATTGAGAAGTGAATCAAGACACTGGCATAACCTAGTGCTGCCAGCAATTTGGCTCCACTTCAAGTACTGTTTGTGGGAAAATTGGAATTTAATTGTAAGGCTTCAGTCATCAAATTAAGTTCTTTAACCGATCATACTAATTCCTTTCATGATATTTAAAATTTCAATCATGTCATCTCTTAACTTCTCTTTGCTTAAGCTGAATCTTTCTTGATAGCTGAAACCTCACCAAAACATTGGCCTTTTTGTTAAAACAGCAATGCATCTAAATGCTGTAAATCATCACTTGCATGAAGAGCCTTTCTTAGCGGAAATACATCAGATATGAAGAGAATAGCAGCCTTCTGAGCTGCTGAGACTCCATGCCAGATATGGACTTTACATGAGCTTAAGGACAATCTCCTTTGCTTTTATCACTGTTATCTTTGTACACCACATTCACCTGTGAATTTCTGTGTCTTTGACCCAATTCAGAACCAAAAACGCATTGTTAATTTGTTGGACAATAAAACTGTCAATGCTGATAGTCTTTTTTCCCTGCAACCCTGTTTTGGATTAAGATAGTTTGAGATGTTTTATGTCTTCTTTATAGCTGTCAAGCTCAATATGTGTTTGTCTATTTATTTGTTCTTTATAAACAGGTTGGTTTATCAAGCTACAGACTTGTATTTTGGAACATACGTAATTCCTACCATAATGTACTGTATTTAAGAAAAGAAAGTAAGTTTGTTTGTTCTTCATGAATTTGGATATGGGATGAATTAATGTAATATGTTATGACTTTGCATCCTCCGCGAACGAAGGAGTCACGGCTCAAAAACGAAAGAGCTCAACAAACGAAGGAGTCACGGCTCAAAAACGAAATAGCTCAACTAACGCCACACAGAAAAGAGGATTCTGCACTGCACCCCAGAGTCAAACGGAAGACACTACGGAGTCCGCAAAGGTCCACAAAGGTAGTAAACGTCCACACTACACAGCATGGTCCGGGTAATAAGAATAAACGAACTCTCCGTATTAAACGTTCGGCATCCTTGCACGTCCAAACCATATAGCATATGTGAATCACATTACAGTGATGCATTATTAACAGTACAACCACAGAAAACGCTTCGTATTAACAGGTCCGCAAAGGTCCACAAAGATATTACGGAAGGCGCGAGAATGTACGAAAGGCGCAGGTGCCTACAACGCGCTTCTGAACTAAACGTCCACACTACACAGCATGGTCCGGGTAATAAGAATAAACAAACTCTCCGTATTAAACGTTCGGCATCCTCACACGTCCAAACCATATAGCATATGTGAATCACATTACAGTGATGCATTATTAACAGTACAACCACAGAAAACGCTCCGTATTAACAGTAAGTGCAATTATCCATATTACTAACAGTAGACAATGGATAACTAATGGAGTCACGGTCACGGCTCCAAAACGATCCAGCTCAACTAACGGAGCTACAAAAACGAGCCCGCATGGATAAAATCATTAAACGTGGGCGCCTACAACGTGCGTCTGAAACCGCGGAAGCAAAACTGTCTCGGCTCCAAAACCAAACAGCTCGACTAACGGAGCTACAAAAACGAGCCCGCATGGACAAATACAATGAACATAGACGCCTACAACGCGCATCTGAAACTGCGGAAGCAAAGCAGGCACGGGTTCAAAACGAAACACCACAACTGATGGAGATACACAAACGAGCCCGTCTGGATAAAAACAATGAACGCAGGCGCCTACAACGCGCTTCTCAAACAACGCAACCAAAGGAGTCACGGCTCCAAAACGAAACACCTCAACTGACAGACATACAGAAGCGAGCCCGCCTGAATACAATTAATGAATGCAGGCGCCTACAACGCGACTCTCAGACAGCAGAGGCAATACATAAACGGCAAAGAAAGGAACGACAAACAGCCGCTAAACAATTCCGCCAATTAGCTGACAACACATTCTGTAATGAGTCCACTATTAATGAACATTCATTAGGATTAATGAATATCATTTGCTGTCATTGTCATTCACTTAACTTCCCTGAAGAAACAACTGGCACTACAACTAATGAGTTTACACGTTGTTGTCAAAAGGGTCAGGTTAGACTGCCTCCTTTAGATGATTTTCCTGAATATCTACGGAAGCTTCTAACTAACAAAGTACCCGAAAGTAAAAACTTTATGGACTGCATTGGATCCTACAATAGTTAATTTGCTTTTGCATCTACCGGGGTAAAAATCAGGCCACTAGCTGGCAATGGCCCGTAATCAATACTGCAACTATGCACAAATCTACGTGTTAGATCAAGATGTCGCAATCTATCAACGAATGACCCTTCCTGAAAAAAGCAATACACAGAGCTGATAATGAGAAACATCGCTGAAGTCATAAACAGTCACCCATTAGCTAAGTCTACAAAAGTACTTACAGGATCACATTCTAACAATACTGTTTTGATTCCTACAGTTGACCTTACAAGTTCTGACCTGGAATTACCTTTTACGCTTAAACGACGCCAATTTCCCATTAAACCTGCATTTGCCATGACGATCAACAAATCCCAAGGACAAACCATGGACAGAGTTGGCATATACCTCTCTGAGCCTGTACTTGGACATGGACAACTTTATGTGGCCTTCTCAAGAGTTCGGCGTTCATCTGACATTAAAGTTAAAGTTGTAGATACTCCATACCAAGGAAAACTCATTCAAGGACAAATGTTGTGTATAAAGAAATATTCCAATAAATCTTTCTAATGTGCCATTCTATAGGTTCTTTACTTCCTTTGTTTGTCATCTACACCTTTACACTCCAATATATTTCATACATACATCAATGTATTTCGGGTTACCCAACACCAGGGGTTGGCGAGCGAAGCAAGCAGGGGGCGAAGCCCCCTAGTTCCATTATCTCACATTGAGCCTTTAATTTAGTAATATTGTTGTTGTTTCATTCCAACTGTCTATAATGAACCATCAAAAAGAATTGCTTGTAAGTGGTTTTAGAGTATTATTATTATTAATGTTTGACCTTTGTTAGGATATACACTATATATTTGTTAATGTTTGAACTTTGTTAGAATGTCAAGTATGCATTTTTTCTTTGCATATGTTTTTGTGTTAACAGTAGCACAGCCAAACAGATACTTGTGTTACGCTATACATGATGCAACTGGTTAAAGAAACAGATATGTGATTGATTACTCCTTATTTGATACATTTTAATTCTTCTATGGTAATTGTGCTTCTTTTGTAATGTTACTTCAATTTTATGGAATTGTATGTGTTCACAATTTCACGATATTGGTGATTTTAATTTGGAGCAAGACATTCAAGTAAAGTTTGTTCATTTTGCTTTAGCGCTCAACTCTTATTGGCAACTTTAGCTACTATATCTGTCGAGCTTTGCAAGCTATTCAATAGCAGAGTCAGACTATAACCCTTTACATAGTAGCAGTTAAATCTCAACATAAACATTAACATAATCAAATCTAAAACCAAAGCTATTTGCCACTGCCAAGGCATTAATGTTTTATCTAGTTTGTTATAGAAAGCAAGTTACCCTCAGAGTCCAGAGCCACGATTGCAACATTATAACAGTCACCTTCCAAGCAACAGCAAGTTAACATTTCTAAATCTGTTTTATTTTTTATCTGAATATATATCAGCAGAAATATTTTCTTTTATGAACAGTCTTGGTTCAGTAGCAACTCTTTGAGGGCTAATATTTTTTCCAATAAACATAGTTTTGTGAAAAGCGCACAAAGCAATGGTCTCACACATAAATCAACATAAAAAGTATGTTCCTGCCTGTTGTGCCTTCTGTTGTCGCCTGTTTGCAGCAGCAGCGGCTCGATGGCCAGCAGGAATGCACGGTGGGCTGGCTGCCTTGCTGTCTTTGTGAGACAGGTGTGTGGGGGTGGCAGGTGCAGTGAGATGCAATATGGTTTGTATCTCCTTTCATTGTAAGTGTCTGTGCTCCCAGGCGAACGTTGTGTGGCAATAGATTTCGATGATGCCAAGAACACGAGCAGTCGCATAACTCCTTTCATTGAACACAGGAGCTTTTAAAGGTGTTGAATTTGTGACCTAATTTGTGTACAAAAAATTGGTCCTCCGGTTCTATTGCTGAGGAATCTAGATACAGTAATCCCTCGCTATATCGCGCTTCGCCTTTCGCGGCTTCACTCCATCGCGGATTTTATATGTAAGCATATTTAAATATATATCGCGGATTTTTCGCTGCTTCGCGGGTTTCTGCGGACAATGGGTCTTTTAATTTCTGGTACATGCTTCCTCAGTTGGTTTGCCCAGTTGATTTCATACAAGGGACGCTATTGGCAGATGGCTGAGAAGCTACCCAACTTACTTTTTCTCTCTCTCTCTCTCTTGCGCTGACGTAGGGGGGTGTGAGCAGGGGGGCTGTTCGCACACCTAGACTATACGGACGCTCGTCTAAAAATGCTGAAAGATTATCTTCACGTTGTTATCTTTTGTGCAGCTGCAGCTGCTTCCTGAAACGACATGCTGAACGGTGCTTCGCATACTTAAAAGCACGAAGGGCATGTATTGATTTTTTTATCTGTCTCTCTCTCTCTCTCTGTCTGCTCCTGACGGAGGGGGTGTGAGCTGCCGCCTTCAACAGCTTTGTGCCGTGGTGCTTCGCATACTTAAAAGCCAAACAGCACTATTGAATTGTTTGCTCCTTTGAAGAGGAAGATATGTTTGCATTCTTTTAATTGTGAGACTGAACTGTCATCTCTGTCTTGTCATGGAGCACAGTTTAAACTTTTGAAAAAGAGACAAATGTTTGTTTGCAGTGTTTGATTAACGTTCCTGTCTCTCTACAACCTCCTGTGTTTCTGCACATATCTGTGACCCAAGCATGACAATATAAAAATAACCATATAAACATATGGTTTCTACTTCGCGGATTTTCTTATTTCGCGGGTGGCTCTGGAATGCAACCCCCGCGATGGAGGAGGGATTACTGTATTCCAAGATTATGTCAAAACTGTGATGCTTCATGTTATTGAAGCAACTATCTTGACTTAATAGACCAAAGGAATATATGGATTACTACAGGTAACTTAGTGTTTTAACATCTATAATTTCTAGTGCATCTCACTGTTGTAATGTTGTTTCGATGACTGTTATGGTTGCCAACATTAAACCTAGAGAATTTTTGCTTCTGATAGTCAGCTTTACATAGACTCTTCAAGAGTTGGATTTGGAAAGACATCATACTGTAAGTCTTTGCCCTGATTTGATAACTAAAAACAGGATTTATCAATCTGCTTTACTATAAAAGTGGGTTTTCAGTGCAACTAAGAGTTGAATCAATGTTAAACTTTATCAAGGCTGAAATATGTCATTTCTAAATATGAAAACTGCCACTAGTCAAACTTGTCTGTGGATTATGAAAATGTTCATAAAGTTAATTTCACTTGTTTCTTTTGTGAATACCAAATAATTATGCCTTATTTTTAATGGTAATTGTTTTTATTTGCGTCATTTATGTAATCAGTTATTCAGGTGTCATATCCTACTCATATTTTATATTAGTTATTTAGTTTTTAAGGTAAATATTTAAACATGTTTAACAGCTAAGTGATTTTATTTTCTTATTTAAAAATAAATGTAATTTCTTACAGCTGACGAATGTTGATGTAGTTCGTTTTCCCTATGGAGTTCATATCAGTGAAGTGCGAATTATTCCTCCTGGAGTTAGAGCCCATAGTGGACTGCCCGAAAATAAAGCGTATGGGTAAGAATATTAAAATTTTATTAACTTTGTTCCTTGTTTTCATTCAGTCATTACTTTCAGTGTGCTATACAGTTTTACAAAAGTATTAAGCTTTTTATAAAGATGTTCTCTACATCTTTCCCGTAGATTAATAATGCAGTTGCATTACTGATTAAGAAAAGAAAATATTTAAATAGTAGGCCTTTACATCATACTATGATCAATGCAACTCTTAATCATTGGGCAAGGTAATACAGTTTTTCAGACTTTTGAAAGAGATTTTTATTTTTTTAAGCCAGTTTCTGCTATGGGTTTTCTTTGATTCCTTAGTTTCTTCAGGATAAAAAATGTAATGTAATCACATATTGTAAAACTTGAGTACAGCCTGACTAAAATTAGTGATAAAGAAATGAGGTATGTGCCTCAGCTTTCATGTAAAACCCATATATAAATGTTAAAAATAAAATACAATAAATAAGCTATGATTATCTCAGTCATTAGTAAATTAATGTTCCAAAGCGTAATAAGACTGTTAGCGAAAGATGTGTCCAGTTTTGTTCAAGAGAAGCTTTATTATGTAAGAGTGGAAAGGCATTTTAAGAAAAGGCAATGGAGAAATGTCTGCTTGTGCACAGGAATCTGTAAATTTGTTAGCAATATAGTTTGTGATTTTTGTTTTTTTTTTTTTAATTTAAATGTTATTTAACATTTATCCAAACTCTAACTTCTTTTGTGAAATCAAACTTATTTGTTTTTCAATAATCAGTTATTTGTGATGTCCTGTAAAAAACCCTTTTTGTGCTGCTTTCAATAATCTTTTCTTATATGACTGATAAGACTTTGTGATTGCTTAGCCTGTGTACTAATCCAGATTTACAGGGCCAGTTATCTATATATATAATTCTCTAAGCCGCCGCCAGAGGGGGCAAGACACCCATGAAAGCACGCAGGAAGGAGCCACGCCCACCAACTCTAAGACCATTGGATACGACGGAAAACTCGCAGAGCCACGCCCACCAACTCGGACGCGACGCCTCGGAAAACACGCTGTCATTTCTGTTAGTCTGTGCTACAGTCCACATGCAGCTCTGAGCCACGTTGACTTTTCGGTTATGACGCACGACCGCGTGCAACATCGCAAACTGTTTTACACGCTACACACAGCAATTTGCATCTGCGACAAACATGCGTCTTCTTAGATGGTCCTGCAGGAACACGGAAAACGTTTCCCCGCCCACCAACACTCCTTATTATCCGGCCCGCGTCCACCCTCGCTCTCTAGGTATTCCCACTGCCTGCTCATGTGCCCGGACGCAACAACTCACCGACCACCCCGTAAGTCGCTTTCGTCTGTGCTAGGAGTCCACATGCACCTCTGAGCCACGTTGACTTTTCATGGTTCTTTTCGGTTATGACGCACGCACCACCATCGCAAACTATTTTACACGCCATGGTCTTAGAGTTGGTGGGTGGGTCTCCGTGAGTTGCTCTTGCATGCAGGCACATGACCAGGCAGTGTGTATGCTTTGAGAACGAGGGTGGACGTGGCAGGACCATGTAAGAAGAGGCATGTTTGTCGCGGATGTGAATTGCTGAATGCAGCGTCTAAAACAGTTTGCGAGGGGTATCCCATGGGATCCTTAAAACAATCCTTTAAAACTGAGGTTAAAACACAATGAAGGAAGCAGTCTTTAAAACCAATGAGCCCTGTGCCTCTGTTTCATTAGCATCTCACCTGCTTCACCGATGCAGGCCCTGCAACAGTCGAGACGCTCTCTCAGCAGCTGACCTTCTCTGTGCCTGACTCCACTATAGGCTGCAACAAAATTATGAAAGTACGGGCGCATTTGTTTCACACAAGCTGTGTGTGTGGGTGGGTTGGTGTTAGTTAGTTAATTAGTTACTTGAAGGATTTCAAGATTTAATATGCACAAGCGGTAACACTGCAAAAGCAGCCCAAACTAGAAAAGATGGCTGGCAAAAAGTGGCCGACAAATTAAACGTGTGTGTATTGTACTTGCTGAAAGCAGCGTTACGGATTTTGCAAAAGTTCATTTTTTTTCCCTCTGCTTAAAAAACATTTAAAAAGCGGCGTGATTATGCGGCGTATACTACGCCACGGGTTGGTATGCAGCGTGTAAAACAGTTTGTTTGTCGCGGATAATTTGCCTTTTACTATTACACGAAGACAATTTCCTGTTAATACTTTGTTACATTGATATAAGGGTGTTCTCAGTATTCAAAGCGCTATCCACACAGGGAGGAACTGGGAAGCGAAACCACAATCTTCCACAGTCTCCTTACTGCAAAGCAGCAGCACTACTACAGCGCCACAAGGCAGTTAAAGAATACACCGGGCTCGATTTTGTTTTCACTTCTGTTTACAGAGATCGGGTCGTAGATAGCATTGTTGCAATGTTACTTTTCTTGGTGGCTTATTACATTACGGATGTTTCACATGTTCATTTTTTCCCCTGTGCTTAAAAGACATTAACAAAGTGTTTCTCAACTGTGACTCCAGAACATCTCAGTACGCAAGCTATATTAAGCGTCAACAACGAAGACTCGCTACACCTTAATCTACAAGTACTGACACTTATCCCTACAGACGAAGTAACTTTCACCAGCGTGGCCTTCTTCATCACAGACGATCCCGCTTTCAGTCACGGATAATTATATGTTGCTCTCTCCAGAGGTCTATCTTTTCATTCACTCACAGTGGTATCCACAAACCCACCCCATTTGGACAACTGTGTCGTTCAGGAAGTGTTCACCCATCAATACATAATTATGTGACGTATGCTACGCCGCGGGTTGGCTAGTTTAACAAATAGTGTTAGCTTTTAGCAGTGTTGTATCTGTTAGTACACAAGCCCCTCTATGTCCATTAAGTATACTTTCACCTTTTTTACCACCCGATGGCACCTGGGAGCCCAGTTACATGAATGTGCTTAAAGGAATACTCCCCCCAAAAATATTTTTAGTATAAGTTACTTACCCCATGTAATTTGTTGTAGTGGCTCAGAAAACAAAGCTTAATTGCAGGTTTTCATGGAGAAAACATTTAATAAAGTTGTAGATTAAACAGCACCAAATGGTAATCAATTCTGGGTAACTGCAAACAATGTGAAAAGATGTATAGTTTGTCTGTTCCAATATGTTAAAGTCAAGAATTTCTATGGGGTGTACTTACTTTTTCACCTGAGTTTAGATCTCTTATTACAACACTCTGAGCCTGCACTCAGTGAAAATCGTTATACAACAATAAATGTAACTGAATCAAACTGGTTGCGCACTCAAGAAAAAGATTTTTATTTGAGTGACACAGAAAAACTATATATTTTCAGATTTTGTCAACAATACCAGGGTTTAGATAAAAATGTGCTTTTAAACAATATCAAACAGTAGAAATTACAAATGTAAAATGTGCAACATTTTCACAAATCTTTTTAAACTAGCCATGTGAGCCCAACTACGTTGCGCATGTTAAAGTTGTCTGTGAAGGGCTCCCTGTTTAAACGCGGCTGCCAGTTGTGAACTGGGCCCTTCGTCGCACAGCATTATGATTTTTTATAAGGGAAACAAAATTACAAAACAAAACCCTTGGACATTGATTCGATAGGAACAGCCTACTTGGAATCACTGTCCGAATAGTAATTATGTGGTGGTGGAGGAGCATTTCTGCTTCTCTCCGTTCACAGTCCGTCTCGTTTTCATGACGCTGTCATTTCCTCTCACGATCTCTCTCAACCTTTCTCCAATCTCGCAGGTTGCTTTGTGGCAATCCAAAGAGTAAGGAAGAACCAATGCTTCTTTCTTGTACTCCAAACTCCGACTGATGGAAAATCACAGAAGTGTGCCCGACTTTTATACTTTGACTGCTGACTCCAAGAAGTGGGTGAACGTTACATTTGGACGAAGTGCTGCCAACGATGGTCGATATAAAACACAAAAAAACCACAGTCTCGACAACGAAGCAGGTGTCGACACCAGATCTAAACACAAAGTACGGTGTTGTGACGCCAGATCTAAACACAAAGAGTGGTATCGACAGTGTTTGTAAACAAAAGTAACAACCAAGGTGTTGTGTATTCAGGTAGTACAAACGTAGTCTCCTTTAGTTCAATACTCTTTAATCACCACACTCCAACCTCATCCAACGATCCTCCCCCTCACTTCCTCTCCTCCTCCATCCCTACTGCCCTCTACTGAACACAGCAGGAACACCACACAAGGCAGTGAATTCGCGGACAAACAAAGATCAAGATCCAAATGAAGATTATATATAAAGATACACATCTATTTTAATTCAAACATCAAAAATGATTGCCGACTTACACGTAGTATTTAGGCTTTAGTAATCACTAAATATAAGCGGTGGTACAGTTATAAATTTTCATTTAGAAAACACTATCTGTCTGATGGAGTTTCTAACCTGTTACATAATTTTACTAATTTAAATTACTGTCTGATAATATTTTGATGTTTGTCCACTGCAATAAGGTAGATGGAGAATTCCTATCTTAATCTGTGCATTAGTGCTGCCAGAGTGCTCTCTATACAGCTGTAAGACATGGGCAGAGTTTGTCATTTAGGCTGGAGGGGTGGGGGTCTGCTTGTGTACATCTGAAATGTGATTAATTTCCTTCCTGTCGCAAGATGACTCGTGGTGTTATCCCCCACATTGAATTGTTTTACGCATTTAATTAATATGTCACACTACACAAAAAAAAAGTTGAATCCGTACTGCAACATATTTATATCCAAAGTCACATATTATAAATTGTTAATAATATAGTTATTAAATCTCCCTTACAATAACTTGTTTAAAACTTTGAAATTGTGAAAAAGTACACAAGTTCCACTAATAGTATTACAGTGACAGAAATCTTTTTTTGTCAGCGTATTGTACTTGTGGCAAATTCAACAGAAAATGAATTAATCTTAAGACTTTCTAGGAATGGGTTAACTGTTTAAAGATGTGGGTTGGGTCAGGTTCAGGTTGGGGAGCATGCACTGGTAGTACAGCCTGTTGCCGTACCTACTACATGACGAAATGGCTTTGGATCCTAGTAGGCAAAGGGCAGACATGTGGTCCAGTAACACTCTCCAGAAATGGACTATCTATCTATGGTCCTTTTGGCCTGGTCATCTGCTCGGGTCCTTAACAATGAGGATGCTGCAATTCAGATCACCATTCCTCCACATGGTCGTAGTGCTGTAACTTGTGCTCCCTCACAATGCAGGTACGGTGCCTCATTCGGGACTCTGTGAGCAACTGCTCATTCGACACAAAGGCAAACCAGCGATACCCAAGGATTCTCCAAAAATACAAAGTTCCGAGGGAGTCCAGTCTCCATCTCAGGTCACTGGATAACGTCCATGTCTTGCAACCATATAGCAAAACAGGAAGCTCCAGGACTCTAAAGACTTGGACTGTCATCCATTTGCAAAGATATCTGGAGTGCCACACACCCCTTTCCAACAACCTCATAACCCCCATTCTCTACCAATCTGTCTACTCACTTCATAGGAAGAGTCACTTGAGAAATGAATGTCACTACCGAGGTAAGTAAACCTCTCAGCACGGTCGACACACTCTCCACAGACAGATACACTGGTGATGGCTGTGCCCAAGAGGTCATTAAATGCCTGGATCTTGGTTTTTATCCAGGACACTCGCAAGCCCAGACATTCAAAATCCATTCCCTTGAGAGCCCTGATCAGAGCCTTCATTAACTCAGCGAAGATCACAGCATCATTGGCAAAGTCAATATCAGTGAATCTTTCTTCAGCAGCAGGGCCCCCGTGACCCTGCCTAATGTCCATTCCGTGCAAGCATTGAACAAGGTAGGAGCAAGAACACACCCTAGACAACTCCCATTATCAACTGGGGATATATATGGTGGGTATCTGGAGGGAAAAAAAAATTGGACTGACTACAGAAGTGCTGTAAAATATTTTCAGAGAATACATTAGGGCCACACTTGACTGATGTTAAGCTCGGATGCATCTTGTGTTGCTTCTGACCATTTCCCGACAACGTTCCTGAGATAAGATGATTTGCACATTAGGGTATTTTCTAAATTTGCTATTCCAGAGCAGGGTCATGGGATATACACAAACATCATGTGCAAGGCAGGAATCCATGGACATGGGGTGTCAGTCAGTAAGGAAATAATTTTCTACAAACACAGAATCAGGGTTCGCCAGCAAAAGCAACTGAGTGGCTTACTGAGGAAGTACTCATTCCTAGTTATTTCACATATTATTCTAAAAAGAATGGGACAGGACACACTGCCTTCTGGTTTATGTTTTAGCAGAATGTTAGAATGTAATTTATTTGTTTGTTTGTTTTTATTTTTTAATTACTAGTTCCTCCTTACTTACTTTGTTAATGTATTTTAAATACTAATTGCGTTTCATTTGCCTCTGTGATGTGTCTCTGTCTGTTTTGAGTAATATTTCAGTTTCTTAAACAGATAATGAAAAGTAAAATGGCAGCTTTCCATCTGCAGATACATTCATGAGTGTCACTCACATCAAGAAAGCCAGTGAGAGTCTAGCAAGCTCTTTTCACCTTCTGGCTTCTGTACGATTTAAAATGTGAAAATATTTCCTTCCTCTGCTTCTTCTTAAAGCTGCCACCTAATTGTAACTGAAACTAAAATTGACAAAGCAGGTTACTTTTACATAATATATAATACTCAGTAGTATATAATAATCTTTATTTTTATGGGCACATTCAAATAAGTGATGTAAGTGCAAGTGTGCACATGCCTAGCTTGTCTTATTATAGCTTTGCATTACATCTTGTGGATGGAAGGTAAAGTTTAACGCAAACTAAGAAATGACTTACTAAAGTTCATACGTGCTGCAAGATGTGACCTCATAGTACAAGGTCTCATGTAACAAGCTTTGTAGAATATTAGCTGCACCTGCAGTACAACTGGTACACTGCATTATATTCTTCAATGTACTTTCAAATGTATTACATAAGTGCTTTCACTACATTTGTCACATTTTTGGGTTTACTATAATTAACATTGGTTTGACTCCCAAACGAGTGGCCTAAATTTAGCATTTGAATATTCATATATAGCAATGAAGCATGTTGTTTTTCATAATTATAGCGTTTTGTGAAACACAAAATAAATTTTATTTTGATTTTAACCAATGGAGCAGCTCATTTAATTCAAATAGCCACTTTGTCTGAAGCCTGCCTCAAATTTGTACACCCTACACCTCTAGTTAATATTGCTAGTGTGCACAGTCCACCACAACCCTGAACTGTGTAAACCAGTTAGAAAATAAATGGATGCTTAAACAGAAATTTGTAGACATCCTTGATTCAATCAGAGCATGAATACAAAGGCTCCATTTCTTTTTAGTGACTGTGTAGTACATGGTTTTTAAAAAGTGCTTATTCTCACCATCATTTAATTTCTCTTGAAACTTTGTAACACTACAAGTTGAATAATTAAAACTTGCATCACTTTACCCTAAAGGAAGACACAAATTTTTGTTCTGACCTAACTCCATAATGGGATAAAAGTGGCAATAACAAAAGTCTATATATGTTTCATCTTTTTTTTTTTTATTTTATTAATAATAAGCATGATTCCCATAGTCGTGCACTGAAATTCTTCTCTTTTGTACACAAAGCATTTACAGGCCTGACCTCTGCTTGTATGCTGGCGGTCACACAGCGCAGTACTGACTTTCATGCAGTTATACCGATACTGTGTTAGTTATGTTTTCGGAACTTTGGTATCAACTTGGTACAGAACAATTAGTTCTTGTGACATCCCTACTTACGACCACGTCTCCTTATATGTTACATCCGCACCGCTACATTTTAAATTTAAAAGCAACCATTGTTAAACCAAAATGATTTATGGCCACACTAACATTTTTACATAATTTTCTAAAGTGTTTCGTCCCACATTAAAACAACTGAAAATTCATATGACATAGACATTCACCTGTAGTGGGCATGCATACACCAGTAGAAGAAAAATCCTTGAAAGAACGGTAATTCAGACAACCAAGGGATTTATCATAATGCTGTAGTGACTAGTAAATTATTTGCCTATTGCTCGTGTATGCAGTATTGAAACTGTACAAAATGTAATTCACACACATACATGGAAACCCCATGGAAAGCAAATCCTCTCTATCTGCTATGTGGGAATGTTTTTCTTCTGTGAGGTGTGACAAATCGGGGAATGAGATATTTTAATGAACATGTCCAATCAGGGAGTGGCTCAGAAGTTGGCATAACTCGGAGTTCAATTACTGTATGTGTTTTCACCTGCCCACACTGCAAAGCTGAGACAGTGTTTTCAGAAGTGCATGGCTATGCAGAGCGTTTTCAAAAATCTCTGTTTTCAGGAGTTAAAAACGCCAGGGTAGTGTGGATGAATGCTAACCAAATACATAGTACTGTGGATATAGCCAAGTCTCTTTGGAGAGGAGTGAATTGGTAATAATGAATATAATTAAGTGTAATGTGACCAGTCCATCCATAAATAATGTCTCTCCAACTGATGTAAAAATGTTTTTGAACAGTGTATTACGAACAGGCACCATATCAGACAAAAGACGTAAAGTGTGTCACACAGCCTTTTAAGCAAGGTAGTTATTCATTATTCTTGATATTGTTGCATTTTGGACTTTATAGGAGTACTCCACCTAAAAATATTTATAAAAATGTTACCTCATGTGGTTTGTAGTGATGGGTGAGAAAAAAAAATCTTATGTGTTCATGCAGAATGAAGCTAACAAATACCACATTCTAACTGTAGATGGTTTATTTCTGAATTTAACCCTTTAACCGCCAACTCCCTAAATATTCCCCACGCCAGGCGAAATCTGAACAATTTTCGTTTTTTTACTTTTTTACATTTTTTTTTACATTTTTTACATTTATTCAAGCAGTATTGACCACTAAATGTTGTGCAAGTTCTAGAAATGGGCAAACACATAATAAAACACAAAATGTACCTTTTCTCAGGCTTCTGGATTTATTGTCTACTACAAAACGGAACAGTCAAAAGTAATTCAAAAGTCAAAAGTAGTTCAGTCAATCATAGTTTCATTCCCAGTATTTGAGTTTGCTGTGCCACAGGCCAAAGCAGGGAACTGCACAAAGTCCTGGATTGCTGGGACACTTTGAGCAGAAGGTCTTGACGTCTCTACGCTGACCCTTCTTTGAACAGACACGACAGCGTTTTTCTGAAAGTCCAAAGTCCTTACATTCATCTGGCAACACTGCTGAAATACTACTCATAGGATCCTCTTTGCCAGTGTATACATGAAATCTATAAATGTAACCTGAATTCTCAGCTAAGCAAAACATCTTGATACCAAACCGTGCCCTTTTCAATGGTAGATACTGTCGAAACTGTAAGTGGCCCTTCCACAACAATAAACTTTCATCAACTGCAACTGACGGTCCTGGCATGTAGGGCAACTGAAATGCTTCAAATAAATGATCAATCAAAGGACGTAGCTTGAACAAGCGGTCGCGGTTTGGATCTTTCTTATCTGGCTCATTTCTGTTGTCATTCAAATGAAAGAATTTCAGCAGCAAAGAGAATCGGTTACGTGTCATGACAGCTGCAAAAATAGGTGTTGCATACATAGGATCTGTAGACCAGTACATCTCAATATCTGGTTTTCTGATTATTCCCATCAACATCAAAATCCCAATGAATTTTTTCATTTCGTTTTCATCAGTGTCAAACCAAGCACGAAACACGGGAATGTGGAGGTAAATTGGGATTTTTCTCAATAAACTGTGCTGCATACAGATTTGTCTGATGAACAAAATGTCTGATCAAATCAGGTGACACAAACAGCTCATAAAACTGCTCAGCAGTGTAATTGTTTACATCAACAGTAAAGCCACACGTTGCCTCAAACGGATGCAGAAAAGGTAGTTCACCATGGGCAGCAGTCCAGTTGAGATGCTGGGGATACACCCACTCATCGCCGTCATCCGATGCGTCTTCATTCACAGTATCATGCAGCGCACGTTGCTGCTCATCATTGTCGCCAAAATCTTCTTCAGAACTGCTACAATCATGATCAGAACTGTCCAAAATCGCCTGCAAAGCCTCACTTGAAGTCAGTTTACGTTTCGCCATATTCACAGCTGTTACATGCGAATCACGTCACATGACCGGCCAAAACAACCACAGACTTGTCGAAATACAACGTAGTAATAATACCCACGCCAAACCTGTATTGCATGCAAAAAACTAGAGAAGGTCAATCTAGCAACACAGGAAACTTCAAATTTAGGAGGATGTTAAGAAACAAATACAGGGTCAGCCAAAAAAGTACCGCATTTCAAATGTTTATTCTTTTAAAATGGTACAAGATAAAATAAATTTCATTTCGACACAAGAAAGGATATACAAAATTGATTTTTTTTTTACTGTGTTTTAAAAATGATGTCTTCAAGGTGGTGGTCATCATTAGCGATTCACTCTTCGAGGCGATTTCTGATTGCTCGCATGACTCGTTCACCCATTTCAAGGGGAATAGCATCCTTGCTGGCTTCAAGGTTTTGAGGTCGGTGTGTGTATACTTTTGACTTGAGATAGCCCCACAAGAAGAAATCACACAGAGCAAGATCAGGCAAATTTGAAGGCCACCGACATCGGCACGCTGAGAGATCAGATTCCCCAGAAACATTTCCCGCAAAACTTGCATGGATCTCCATGCTGTATGAGCTGTTGCTCCACCACATCCATTTCTTCCAGTTGGGATGCAAAAAGTTCTATGGAATTTCAATATAATGTTCTGAAGTAACGTGACCATTGCTCCCCCCCTCCTCAAAAAAGTAAGTGCCTAAAATGCCAAATTCTGTAATGGTGCACCAAACTGTAGCACGCTCACTGTGCAGGGGTCTCTGATGAAGTTCATTGCAGAATGTTATTGCACAATTCTCTACGGCTCTCCCAGTCTCTCAGTGAGTTTCTGCACTTTGTATGTCTTATTTGTATGAAAATGTGCTATATAAATAAATGTTGTTGTTGTTGTACAATCATTTTGCATGGATGGAAATTAAGGTCCTTATGGAAAATCCTCCTCAAAGAAGTGTTGTAATTGTCTAAGGCAGAAGCATGTTTGCACGCTAAACATTTAGGGGACTGCAAAATTAATGCCCTTACAGCTTGGATGTTTTCAGGCATTCTTACAGTCCGAGGATGGCCTGGAGATTTTCTGTTCAATGTTATACTCGTCTGTCTAAATTTGTTTTCCAATTTGGTACTTCACCATTAGTAGGAATGCTATAGTGCGTTCGGAAGGTGTGTTGTGTAGTGATGATGGATATGTTGTTTTTAAAGAACACTTTGACAGCAAAAGCACGGTGTGCACCGGACCAAGGCATGTTGCTGACTGAAAACTACAAGGGATTTCCTATCAAAGGACCCCCACCCCAATCCACTCTGCTGCCTCTACCTGGTTCAATGACCTTGAGAAATGTTTTATTTCGTTTTGGCTCACCCTGTAGAACAAGAACCCATCATGAATTTCGTGCCGCCTGATGTCTTAGTACATACCACACATTAACTTTGATTTAGTAGCACAGCCAAAGTCAGTTTTATTTGTGTTCTCTGTTGATTCATGTTAACAGACTTTGGAAAGAGACAGGAATATAAAAAAAATATTTATTGATGAATTACAGAATTCTAAACATTGTCACCTTCTATATACTCCCCCTCCCGATCTCTACACTGCTCAAAATGTATCTTCCATTGATTGAAAGAGTGCTGGAAGTCTTCTTGCTTGAGGCTTTTCAACAGGCTTGCCATTTCTGTCTTCACTTTATCCATGGAAGAAAAATTTTTGATTTTCAGGAACAAGTAAAAATCACAGGGAGCTAAATCGATCGAGTATGGAGGATGATTGAGGAAATTAATGTTTTTGTCAGTCAAAAACTGCTTTACGGAAAAAGTTTTGTGCGCAGGAGTGTTGTGTTGTCTCCCCGTTCGCTTTTTTTCTCCCGACATTGTCGCTGCAACTCGTGTAGTGATTGTTGTGCAAATACTGACTGGGGTATTCACATGATATACCTAGCCGGTCTGCGGTTTGAGAAGACTGTAAGAGGGGATATAGTTCTATGCCACAGGTCACTAATAGGCGGACCGCGGTCCGGGTTCGGACCCAGAACAGACATATCATTGAGTTTTATTTACTTTTGGCAGAGATTACATTTTTACCGGCGACACTTTTCTGACAGTGTTTCTACACCGTTACTCAGTGAAAGGGACCTCCTATGTGTCTCTGATTGTCCAGTACTTGTTGCCTTCATGGGTTCGAGTTGGTTGGGTTTAAGCATGAAGACTGATATTGGTCAAAGTGAAGGCAAGAATGTCAGCCAATCACAGGCAGAGTAGGGCGGGCCTTCACTGAATAGAGGAGCGGAAAACAGCTGGCACTCTTGTGGCAGCAGCAGTAACATGGAGAGAAAAATATACAGGAGTGAGAAGACAAGACAGAAAAAAGCGGCAAAATAGTCAATGTGCCATGGCTTTTGTTAAAGGGCGGAAGCTTGACACTGAAAACCGGGCTTTTAATCCGGAATGGACCGAGGAGTTTGTTCATACTTCCCGTAGGAAGCTTGAAACCGCTGTGTCTCATCTGCTCTGAGACGGTGGCAGTGGTTAAAAGCAGGAATATGAAACACCACTATGAAACTAAACACAAAATTATATTTGAGAAAAGTTACCTACTAAATGCGCCAGTTAGGCTACAGAAAATAAGCGATCTTAAAGCCAACTAACGATAGGTCAACGAGGATTTTAACACATTTATTTACTGGCCAACAACTCGCTAACGAGTCTTCCCTCAGGGATGCGTGGATTTTGGGACGTCACAAAAAAACTTTCAGTGATGACAATCTTCACACGTGCATGAGGATGGCACTGACACCATAACAGCCCAGCTTTAAAATCCTGGCAGACCAAGCAAGAGCTCATTTCTCTCACTGAACAAGAGAAAGTAGGCAGTGGGATACGAGGGAAAGAGGGGAAGATAGGATCAGTTTTTTAAAGATGTTCAGATTTACTGTGAAACTGGTTATGCCTGTTCAGTTGTGCATATATTAAAAACTCATATATTTTATTTTTATATGAGGCCAAGTCTTTTTTTTTTTGTTGAAACGTTAAAAACTTTATTATTATTATTATTATTAATATTTTGAAAGTATTTATTATTTATAATTCTCAGTTGAATGTCAAATTTACCTCGCTTTTACTTTTGTTATTTATTTTTTCTTATTTTATTGTATGTAGCCCTCCAGAGTTGCACTGAAAATAAATATTGTTGAAATGGCATTGAACTTTCTTCGTTTGATTTGAGTCATTGACTTCACACAGTGCAGATGTTGATGCAATGGCAATGCTGCTTCAAAATATATAAATTAATTGTAATGTAAAAATTATAATGCAACTTAAACATGATGATGCTGCGGACCTGTACATGAGGAAATTTTCTCTATCCGGACCTCCTTAAATCATAATTGACTACCCCTGTTCTATGCCCAGTCCGGTTATTTTTGTGTCTTACCTCGCACAGTATAATATGGTCATTTCAACTCCTGTAACGGTTGTGTTGTGCTGCATTAAATTTCCCTTTTTTTCCTCTCTCTCTCTTATTTATTTATTTAATTTTTATTAATTTATATGAAACATCAATTGTATGAAGTTGTACTCAGCAGTGTTAGAGGAATTGGTGAAAATGCACCATTTCTCACATGCCAGCTTTGCTTTGTTGTCTCTTCTTTTAAATGTATGAATTCAGGGTAAACTTACATGCAGTATTACCTAATTTCCTTAGTTATATGAATGTATGATGATCCATTTTGAAGTTATAACACAAACAACTCAAAATTTCAGTATCAGTTCAGCCTTGCTGATGTATGCCGTTTTACCCTTAATCACAGATCAAATTCAAAGTTGCTGTTGTGATACAACTTTTCATTTAGACTAATGTTTGTGGGCTTGGCCATCCATCCCAGAAATCAAAATAGAATGTAACTTGCAGGTGATTCAGAAGTTCCTCCAGATTATCATACCTTCTCTCGTATTGTGCCAGCCGTGTTTTAGTGAATTCATGTACCCTAAGTTCTTGTCTATAAGCCGCGGCTTATCTAAGGAAAAAAGTTGTGAAAATGAAAAAATAGAATATCGGCTTATACAGTAATCCCTCCTCCATCGCGGGGGTTGCGTTCCAGAGCCACCCGCGAAATAAGAAAATCCGCGAAGTAGAAACCATATGTTTATATGATTATTTTTATATTGTCATGCTTGGGTCACAGATTTGCGCAGAAACACAGGAGGTTGTAGAGAGACAGGAACGTTATTCAAACACTGCAAACAAACATTTGTCTCTTTTTCAAAAGTTTAAACTGTGCTCCATGACAAGACAGAGATGACAGTTCCGTCTCACAATTAAAAGAATGCAAACATATCTTCCTCTTCAAAGGAGTGAAGCAAACAAATCAATATGTCTGTTTGGCTTTTAAGTATGCGAAGCACCGCGGCACAAAGCTGTTGAAGGCGGCAGCTCACACCCCCTCCGTCAGGAGCAGGAACAGAGAGAGAGAGAGACAGAGTTTGTTTTTCAGTCAAAAATCAATACGTGCCCTTCGAGCTTTTAAGTATGCGAAGCACTGTGCAGCATGTCTTTTCAGGAATCAGCTTTACAAAAGATAGCAACGTGAAGATAATCTTTCAACATTTTTAGACGAGTGTCCGTATCGTCTAGGTGTGCAAACAGCCCCCCTGCTCAATCCCCATATGTCAGGATCACAGATAGGCAGCGCAAGAGTGAGAGAAAAGTAAGCAATCTAGCTTCTCAGCCATCTGCCAATAGCGTCCCTTGTATGAAATCACTGGGCAAACCAACTGAGGAAGCATGTACCAGAAATTAAAAGACCCATTGTCCGCAGAAATCCGCGAACCAGCAAAAAATCCGCGATATATATTTAAATATGCTTACATATAAAATCACAATTTAAATGACCGCTACGCGCGCGTGTTGACTCGGCGACGCCCAGAGCAGAAAGAACGCGCTCCGGCCGCTCCAACCGTGCCATGCAGGGAGTGAGAGAGACGCCAATATCTCACACTCTCTCCCCCCTTAAAGAAATTAAATGGGTGCGAGTGAGACCACTGACCTCCCTCCCTTCTATTAGTTATAGGTTATAGTACGTTCGGCTTATCCATGAGTCCGGCTTATCTATGATACGATTTTATTTTAAAAATTCGTATGATTTTTGGTCTCCGGCTTATACATGAGTCCGGCTTATAGACAAGAACCTAGGGTAATAAAAAAATCTTTTACTATACATCCTTATTTTTTCAAGGCTGTGGTAGTTCAGATTTATAATAATATAATGTTCTTTTCAATTTATGCTCAATTGAAGCAAATTTCTTTTTTGTTGTACAGAAACATTTTCAAAATTTAGTATGAAATATTTATTTCATGGGAGAGTGAATGTGTAAAAAGTTTGCTGTTAAATTATAATTTTATACTATTTCCTTCTTGTATTTGTAATGAATATGCTTAACTTTCAAAACATTTCACAGTAATCACAGGTATGCTTTAAAGACGTTCTGAAAAATGTATATATTAGGATTTTAATTGACAATTATTAAATTCACTCTCAAGATATATGTTTGAGGATGTTTTTATTTTTCAAATTAGATTTAAAAGTGGTTTGGAGTGAAAATAATAGAATTTTCTTTACTCTACAGGGAAACATCACCCCATGCATTTCAGCTTGACTTGTTTTTTAACAATGTCAGCAAACCAACTGCACCTGTTTTTGACAGACTAGGAAGGTGAGTACTGCCTACACTATATAAAATAATATTCTGTTTTTACTTCTTGTTAAATAAAAGTGTTTTTTCTAGATTGAAAGAGATTTTTATTTTCTTAACTGGTTATATCAACTAGGAATGCCATGACACCCCAATTTCTGTATTCGTCACAAACTCCTGGTGTTTAATTTTCCAAATGTCTCCCTCCTTTTTCACATTTGTCCCAACTTTAAGTCTTCCTGTGTGAAATCAAACTTGTCAGTTTTACATGAATCCATTAATTCATAACTCCTATAAGACAGTCTGTCTTCTGCTATTTCCCATTTTCTGTCGTCTTCTTCTTCTTTTGGCTGCTCCCGTTAGGGGTTTCAACAGTGGATCATCTTTTTCCATATCTTCCTGTCCTCTTCATCTTGCTTTCTCACACCCACCACCTGCATGTCCTCTCACCACTTGTATAACCCTTCTCTTAGGGCTTCCTCTTTTCCTCTTACCTGGCAACTCTATCTTTAACATCCTTTTCCCAATATACCCAGCATCTCTCCTCTGCACATGTCCAAACCAACGCAATCTCACCTCTCTGACTTTCTCCCAGCTGTCCAACCTGAGCCGACCCTCTAATGTACTAATTTCTAATCCTGTCCATCCTCGTCACACCCAGTGCAAATCTTAGCATCTTTAACTCTGCCATCTTCAGCACTGTCTCCTGCTTTCTGGGCAGTGCCACTGTCTCCAACCCATATAACAAAGCTGGTGTCACCGTCCTGTAGACCTTCCCTTTCACTCTTGCTGATAACCGTCTGTCACAAATTACTCCTGACACTCTTCTCTTTTTCATCTCTCTTCCACAATCCCCGTTGTTCTGTACTGTTGATCCCAAGTATTCAAAGTCATCCACCTTTGCCAACTCTGTTCCCTGCACACATGTATTCTGTCTTGTTCTTACTGACCTTCCTTCATTCCTCTCCTCTCTAGGGCATATCTTCACTTCTCCAGGGTCTCCTCAACCTGCTCCTTACTCTCGCTACAGATCACAATGTCATCAGCAAACATCATAGTCCACGGGGACTCCTGTCTAATCTCATCTGTCAACCTGTCGCATCACCATTGCAAATAAGAAAGGGCTCAGAGCTGATCCCTGATGTAATCCTACCTCTGTGCGGAATGCATCTGTCACTCCTACTGCAGACCTCACCACTGTCACACTTCCCTCATACATATCCTGCACAACTCTTACATACGTTTCTGCCACTCTCAACATCCTCATATAATACTACAACTCCTTTTGGTGCATCCTGTCATATGCTTTCTCCAGGTCCACAAAGACACAATGCAACACCTTCTGGCCTTCTCTATACTTCTCTATCAACACCCTCAGAGCAAACTTTGCATCTGTGGTGCTCTTTCTTGGCATGAAACCATACTGCTGCTCACTAATTATCACCTCCCTTCTTAACCTAGCTTTCACTACTCTTTCCCATAACTTTATGCTGTGGCTCATCAGTTTTATCGTCCTGTAGTTACTATAGCTCTGCACATCCCTCTTATTTTTTTAAAATCAGCAGCAGTACACATCTTCTCCACTCCTCTGGCATCCTGTCACTTTCCAAGATTCCATTAAACAATCTGGTTAAAAACTCCACTGCCATTTCACCTAAACACCTTCATGCTTCCACAGGTATGTCATCTGGACCAATGGCCTTTCCATTCTTCATCTTCTTCATAGCAGTCCTTACTTCTTCCTAGCTAATCCATTGCACTTCCTGATTCACTATCTCCACATCATCCAGCCTTCTCCGTCTCTCATTCTCTTCATTCATCAGCCTCTTGAAGTACTCTTTCCGTCTTCTCAACATACCCTCCTCACTTGTCAGTATGTTTCCATCTTTCATCACCCTGACTTACTGCACAGCTTTCCCAGCTCAGTCCCACTGTCTAGCCAATCGGAGGGTCCTTTTGTCCCTCCTTAGTGTCCAACCTCTCATACAACTCATCATACGCCTTTTCTTTAGCCTTTGCCACCCCTCTCTTCACCTTGTGCCTTATCTCCTTGTACTCCTGTCTATGTTCTGCATATCTCTGACTATCCCACTTCTTCTTCGCCATCCTCTTCCTTTGTATACTGTCCTGTACTTCCCCATTCCACCACCAGGTTTCCTTTTCCTCCTTCTTCTGTCCATTTTCCATTTTCTGTCTTACTTGAGTTATATTTTGTCATTGGTTATGCCCATGTGTAAATCCAGAATTACAAAATGAATTCCACTGATGTTGCTTGTATTCAATTACTCCTAACTGAAAGACTGCATCTCATTCTCCAACACTCCATTCAAATACAGCATGTAACATATGCGTTTTCACTAAATTTGTCATATGTTAAAGATTATACTTCTGGACATTACTTTTATATACAAAAACCAAAGAAACACAAATCTGCACAAAAGCTAAATTTATGTTCAGCCATGGAGTTTGCCGCTTGGAAGTTTTGCTACCTCCATGTGTCTCTGTGATTTTTATTAACACAGTACATGTTGTATTAATAGGGAGATGTACCTTTAGTACATCTTTTAGTGTATTACTAAGTACAATTTACTTTGGAATTAGCAAATGGTACAGCTCATTTACTTGCCAGTGTAGATTAACAAAATAGCCCCTATGTCTAAAATCTGCTTAAATTTTAACTTGGTGTAACTGTTGCTGCGACTGGTAGTGTGTGGTTTTCTTCCACAGTCCTAGATGCATGATTCAGAATTCATGACACTAATAATAAAACAATTAGGTTTGCGTGTATTTTGCTCTTTCAATTTTTACTTATTTAAATAATATTCTTGTGGTCACACACTGAAATTTCCCGGCCTTGAGCTCTTTATTTCCAGACTTGATTTCTGCTGATTTTCTTTTTCTTCGACATTTATTATTGCTGTGCTGTAGTATTACCATTTTGAGCCATTTTCATATTTAGCCTTATTCAGCTTTATTTCTTATTAATTCTTCTACTTGCAGTTTTACATGAGTGCAGTGCTAACTTTCACTCAGTACTATAATGCTGTAAAAAAAACTAATATGTTCTTTTGACATCCTTAATGTAAATTAAGACTTCCTACTGCATACATTTTTGTAAGACTATTCATAGTTTCTAACTGATGCTGTTGCAATTCGTGCTTTCTACTCTATAATTCTGTTAGGGAGAAGAAAAAGAAAATACCTCTGGTTCAGCTCCAATGCTGGAAATATACAGCTTTACAGCGAGTAACAACAGCAAAACAGTTATAGTAAATTAGTAGAGTTGGTACTTAGATGGTGAATAAAGTCTTGGCCCTAGGATTACACTTGATGACACTGATAGAGAAATCTAATGACCCTTGTAAAATCCTTTTAGTGAGTCTGATATTTCAAAATCAAACACAATTCTATTGCTTGCTAGATGAAAAGGCAGACACACAGCTTGTTTTTGGTATTTGTGGGGTTTGTGATGATGAAAAAGGTTTTCTTATAGCTGTTTTTATTGTTGATTTCCTCCATGGAAGGGAGTGTGCCTCCAGCTGAACTGTTTTAGAGCATTTGGTGTAGGATTCCCAACACCAGTGCTTATGTGCCATCTATTGGAAGGAAAAATACAATGCATTACAAAATACATTCCAATTGATTGTACATTACAAATACTAACACTGAATAAAAACATCATTGTGTAGATGTCAGATGGAAATATATGTGAATTATTTTTTCCCTCAAGACATTCTGCTTCATTGTGGGGACGGAAAATATACTGCAGTTATGCCAAAGAGATAGTAGCTGTTATCATATCGGTCCAAAAATTGTGGTAGGTTCACATACAATATTCATAGCTGCACCCAAACAGAAAGTTCCTCTGTATATACTGTAAGGACTTCCAATATAAAACATTATGTTCATCCTTTATCATAACAGAAATAACTCTTGTACCATATATGAGGCTGTTTTTCAGTGACAGCTAAGACTGATCACCACTGGAAAAATTGTTGATAATCTTGAAATTGTAATAATTGTTTTTTGTTGTAACCAAACAAAACTAAGTCTTCTTGATTTATCTTTTTTGTCTAACAGTCCTTAACATTTCTAATAAATTATAAGTTGGTTTAATTGACTTTGTCTTGGTTTATCAAAGTTGGCTGATTATTTTTCAGTTCTCTTTCTGGTGTTTTTGAAGTCTTTGGCAAATTGAAATCCATTTTCATTTAATCTTTCATTACTTTATCATCATGTTCATCACTTTTCTCTCAAAATCTTCATCGCTGTACTGTATTGTCCCCTTTTTCACAACCTTTTCATTCAATATCCAGGTAAGAATTTTGATGCTTATGTGATACACCAGACATTTCCTGTAATTTGCTTTTTCTCTGCCTTTCTATCTGTATACTGAAATCACTTCATCAGCCTTCTCGTTATTGCTTGACTTATTGACTCTGCATTAGTCATTTCTATCAAGTATGACATTGTCTTCCCTTTCTCTTACAGAAATATTGCACTTGTGCATGATTGTTCTAATCTGTGTTCTTTTTAATGTTTAAATGCTATACCCTCTTTCTAGCCATGTCTCACTGACATAGGTTGTTCTGAACCTTGAAACACTTGCATTAGCTTTTTCCTGCAGTAACAGGGAGGTTTCTGTAGAATCCTGAATTGGGTTTGTCTCCTGGAAGCACTTGCTGTCATGACCATGTCACTTAAACAGCATCCTTTTATGGAGCAGCTTCATTGATATTTGCTGCATCATCACATGATATTGCTCTTGCATACAATAAAGGTGGTTCAGATCACCTCAGAAAGAACTTCTTTTGTTTCCCTTCTTACCTCTGTACCAAAGTTCCAGCACACCTCTCCATCACTTTATCATTTGGCACACTGGAAAGATTCAGTCCATTCTTTCTTTTACAGGGCATGAAAAAACCTGTTTTTCACATACTTCAAAATATTCTCTGATTCTATTTGCAAACACACTCTCAACTAAGTTTATTGCATATTCTAAGAAATTTGATTTTATTAAACCCATGTCCTAGTTGATTGTTTCCATTGCACCTGAGGGATAGCAGATGACTTTTCCAGTCTGTCATAATGCACTTTCACAAAATAATCAAGATGTAATAGAATGCAATTCTTTTAACTCCAAGATATTCACTTCTAACATATTTTTGTTTAAGCCTGATGTTTTTATCTGTTCACTCTGAACCTTTAGTACTTATCAAAACCTCCTCTTTTGAGAACCTAAAGGAAAGGCGGTCTTTTTCTTCAAACATTTTACAAACTGTAACTCATTTAGTCATTCATTTTAAAATTTGTACACCCTTCTTTGTCTTTACAACTGATTTTCTGTTTTCTTTTTTTGCCTTTGCGTTAATCAAATCTAAAGTAACTCCTTTCTTTTCATTTGCATTTGTTACTTGGACTCCTTCCAGCATTTCACTTTGTATTGGATATTTTTGTCATATTTATCAAACCTCATATAACACTTATTATTAACCCTAACTTGGAGTTTCTTTCATCTCAGAAAATGTATATCTTTTTATGGTCATTTAGCATCTGTACTTTTCAGCCTTCATAATACTTCTGAGTCAAAGGTTATTTACTATCAAAAATTATTACTGTGTGATAAACTGCTTACTCCACCCTTCACTGCTTTTGGTAACACATAGTTAACATTTTGTGTTAATGTGTTGCATACATATTTTAATATCATCATCAAACACAAGAAACTGTCGTTTCTGAACCCAAATATAATAAGCAACTAGCTCCCTTTTGTTGCTTCAGGTTTTCCTCACTATAGCTGCCTGCCGTCAAGGTAGCTCCAACTTTTGTTTTTTGTTTTTTAAATAATAAAAATGTGTTCCAAACCTTTCAGTCTCATCACTTATAGAAATCTAAAGTGCATATGTGTATTATTTCAGTCACCAGATCACAATTCAGTCTATAAAACAGCACCACACTCTCTTGCCTTGTCTTCCTCAATTAATTTTTGTAGGCATTTTGAATCTCTGCCCACAGCATGACCTGTGTCAGTGCTGCCCTGGTAAAAAATGTGCAGCTTTAGGCATTCCCAATAAGGTTTGTCATACCTTTATGTCTTCGGCATTCAATACATATCTGCTTTCCTCCTTTTCAATACTTGAACTACTTTAATCAAGTTTACTTTCTATTCAATTCAGATTAGTCCTTGCTTTCCATTCCTTTCTCTTTCTTTGCCACTAAACTAGTGCCCCTTCTGTGCATCAGATTTAGGACCCTCCAATTCTTTGTTTACTGTGATTATTCTGTAGATCTGTAAGGAAGTAAACATGTACACAATATACATGTAAGTAGTAAAGTAGTAACAGTAAAATATATTTGTATATAAGGTATTAAAACATAACATCTAAATATGGCGGAACATAAAGTCTACGTTGAGGATGTGTTGTAAAGTCAAATGAAAGTTATTTAAAAAAGATCTGAAGCTGGTTTTAAAGTATGACCAGTATGTCACAGAGAAAGATCACAGATATTGTTCATGGCAATCAACACCTTAGTCCACACCCTTCTCTGTTCTGCTGCCTAGATAGCCTTTCTGTTTAACTTAAATTTGTTGTTATCACTTGCGACCACAGACTGATAGCAGATAGAGAGGAATGTTTTACCCATGCCAGTGGGTAAATCTCCTCGGGGGAAAATACAGTAAATGTTGGTTTATGTTATGTATGGCTTCAGTGTTTGCAGCACTCAGGTTTCTGTACAGGTCCACACCCAGGTACTTCTACACCTTTCCAGAAGTCCACTAACTTCTCAGTAGTGAGAGTCATTGGAGAGTTTCAGGGGATAGATCTCAAAATTTTCGTTGAAGTTTGAAGAAGGGAAAAAATAACACAATAGCATCAGGCATTGATGTTGTTTTTTGTTGTGAAATTTGCTTGTAACAAAATTAGAATCTCTAAGCCATGGTTCCAAACAAACAGTTTATTTTTATTTTATTTTTTTCAGTCTTGATTATGATGAGAACAAATCAATTATTTTTAGACCAAATGGAAAGGTAAGTAACTTTTTTTTTGGCTAACTAAAAAGTGCTTATGAAATTAAATGTTCTGTAATTTTAATGTCTAATAAAAACGTTTGGATTTTTTTTTAAACCTTCCATTTTAGTAATAACTTATACTGTAAGCCTTCTCTTTGCAACATGTTTTTTGTACATCTGTAACTCTGAGCACTGAACCAACTCTGAACCAAGAGCCCTTTTTCCTTTCCTGTGAGACTGCTGAAATTTTTAATTGCTTTGTGGATCCAAATCTTGAGAATTAGTTTTTCATGAACACATATTGTGTGCTTTGGAAAAACATTAGAATATGAAGTTATCTGTTTGTCTATTATTGTTATTATTATTATTAGTGTTTTATTTTATGTTAAATTTTAAATATTTTCACATTTGACACATTTTTTTTGTTTGAGTTGCATCTAATAAGGAAGCTTCTTCCCACTTACATTTAAACAAGTATATACTGCTCAAAAAATTAGAGGAACACTTTTTAATCAGAGTATAGCATCAAGTCAGTGAAGCTTCTGGGATATTGAGCTGGTCAGTTAAGTAGCAGAGGGAGTTGTTAATCAGTTTCAGCTGCTTTGGTGTTAATGAAATTAACAACAGGTGCACTAGAGGGGCAACAATGAGATGACTCCCAAAAACAGGAATGACATTTTTCCCTCCTCATCTTTTCTGACTGTTTTTTCACTTGTTTTGCATTTAGCTACGGTCAGTGTCACTATTGGTAGCATGAGGCGATACCTGGACCCTGCAGAGGATGGCACATTATTACGTACCATTGCCAGAAACTTTGCTGTGTCTCCCAGCACAGTCTCAAAAACATGGAGGAAGTTCCAGGAGAAGCCGTGGATAAGGTTATGCTGCCTGTAACATTGTTCATCATGACCGGTTTGGTGTTGGGTCAGTGATGGTCTGGCATATCCATAGAGGGATGCACAGACCTCTCCAGACTAGACAACGGCACCTTGACTGCCATTAGGTACTGGGATGAAATCTTTGGACCCATTGTCAGACCCTATGCTGGTGCAGTGGGTCCTGGGTTCCTCTTGGTGTACGACAGTGCCTGGCCTCATGTGGCGAGAGTATGCAGGCAGTTCCTGGAGGATGAAGGAATTGATACCATTGACTGGCCCCCCCACGCTTGCCTGACCTAAATCCAATAGAACACCTCTGGGACATTATGTTTCAGTCCATCTGATGCTGCCAGGTTGCATCTCAGACTGTCCAGGAGCTCAGTGATGCCCTGGTCCAGATCTGGTTGGAGATCTCCCAGGACACCATCTATCATCTCATTAGGAGCATTGTCCCCCCGATGTTGTCAGGCATGCATACAAGCATGTGGGGGCCGTACAAACTACTGAGTACGATTTTGAGTTGCTGCAATTACATTTTGGCAAAATGGACTAGCCTGCTGCATCATTTTTTCACTTTGATTTTCAGGGGTGTCTTTGAATTCAGCCCTCCGTAGGTTGGTAATTTTCATTTCCATCAGACAATGTGGCATCCTTTCGTTCCTAACACATTTCCAATCCATATCAGTATAGATGCCCAGCATGATTTTTTTTCCCATTGAGATCTGATGTGTTCCTTTAATTTTTTGAGCAGTTTATATACATACATGTATGTATGTATGTATGTACGTACAGTGGAATCTCGGTTTGCAAACATAATTTGTTCCGGAAATCAGCTCGCAGTCCAAAGCACTCGTGTATCAAAGTGAATTTCCCCATAAGAAATAATGGAAACTCAGATGATTCGTTTCACAACCCAAAACTATCCATCCATCCATCCATTTTCCAACCCGCTGAATCCGAACACAGGGTCACGGGGGTCTGCTGGAGCCAATCCCAGCCAACACAGGGCACAAGGCAGGAAACAATCCAGGGCAGGGTGCCAACCCACCGCAGGACACACACAAACACACCCACACACCAAGCACACACTAGGGCCAATTTAGAATCGCCAATCCACCTAACCTGTATGTCTTTGGAATGTGGGAGGAAACCGGAGCGCCCGGAGGAAACCCACGCAGACACGGGGAGAACATGCAAACTCCACGCAGGGAGGACCCGGGAATCGAACCCAGGTCCCCAGATCTCCCAACTGCGAGGCAGCAGCGCTACCCACTGCGCCACCGTGCCGCCCCTCAACCCAAAACTATTCATATAAAAATGATTAATACAAAATATAAAGTAAAAATACATAAAACAAATTAACCTGCACTTTACCTTTGAAAAAAATCATGGCTGGTGTGAGTGAGTTTCTAAACTCTTGTGGGATTCCACCCAACGGGACGACACGCGGAAGAGCGTCCCAAAGCAATCGCAGTCTCCCAGCGCTGTAGTAGTTCGCTGTTAAAGTGAATCTGAAAAGATCAAGGACATGCTATAAGTGCCTGCCGTCGATGGGTGATACAAGGAACATTATAAATGTGCAGGGCACAGTATTACTTGGCCACGACCCTGCCTGACTGCAGTGTCTGTGTATAGGAGAGTGGCAGATCCCTCTACAATAAATAACCGCGCTGTTGCTGTTTCAAGCTGAATAAAGCTGGTGTTGCTAAAGTACTCAGACTCAGCTTCGTGTTTTGGGGTACAAGACGGGGACTCGCACGTCACAGCACACACACACAGTCGCAATGCTGTAGTAAACAGTATACGCTCGTACAGATGTTGACTATATGAGTGAGGCACGCTGACTCAGACGGAGAATAGGAGACGATTGCCCACAATCCCACAGCGAGAGAGAGAAAAACCATCAGCTCAGTTGTGATCACATGACGCTCAGCAGACAAAGCGTATACATACTACTCGTATTGCAAGACCTCGCTCATTTATCAAGTCAAACTTTATTAAAAATTTTAGCTCGTCTTGCAAAACACTTGTAAACCAAGTTACTCGCAAACTGAGGTTCCACTATATGTATGTATGTGTCTGTGTGTGTGTGTGTGTGTGTGTGTGTGTGTATATATATATATATATATATATATATATATATATATATATATATATATATATATATATATATATATATATAATATTTGCAGTTGGAGATCCACAAAGGGAGAAAAAAACGAATCACGTATCATAAAATAGTTTTATTCCTGAGCTTTCAACCCCTATCAGGGGTCTTCATCAGAGGATAATGCTTAGACTTACAAGAATCAAAGGCAATATATAGCATCACATTCAGTATTGGGGGGGGGGTGGGTGGGTGGGTGGCGGTGACTAAGTCAGTATGATCAAGGGGGGGGGGGTGTATCGTTTAATTAAAGTGCATATGTCCTTCTTAAGTTGGCATATGCTGGGTTTTTGTCCAAGTGTCTGTTGATGGCGTTTTCATCTGATAGCCAAGACTCGGCCAACTCTCTGGCGCTTTTTGTACTGGCCTTAAATTTTACTTTTACGTTGTCCCAGTTGAATGTGTGTCCTGTCGCTTTAGTATGTGCATATATCAAAGACTAGCAAAATACCCGCGCTTCACAGCGGAGAAGTAGTGTGTTAAAGAGGTTATGAAAAAGTAAAGGAAACATTTTAAAAATGACGTAACATTATTGTCAATGTAATTGTGTTGTCATTGTTATGAGTGTTGCTGTCATATATATATATATATAGCAAAATACCCGCGCTTCGCAGCGGAGAAGTAGTGTGTTAAAGAGGTTATGAAAAAAAAAAAGGAAACATTTTAAAAATAACGTAACATGATTGTCAATGTAATTGTGTTGTCATTGTTATGAGTGTTGCTGTCTTTTATATATATAATATACACACACAGACACACAAACATATATATACATATATATATACATATCTACATATACACATCTACATATACATACGTATATACACATCCACAAAAACATATATATACGTATACAAATTTACATATCTACATATATATATATATATATATATATATATATATATATATATATAGACATAGATATATACATACATACATTCACATATATATATATATATATATATATATATCCATCCATCCATCCATCCATCCATCCATTGTCTCCCGCTTATCCGAGGTCGGGTCGCGGGGGCAGCAGCTTGAGCAGAGATGCCCAGACTTCCCTCTCCCCGGCCACTTCTTCTAGCTCTTCCGGGAGAATCCCAAGGCGTTCCCAGGCCAGTCGAGAGACATAGTCCCTCCAGCGTGTCCTGGGTCTTCCCCGGGGCCTCCTCCCGGTTGGACGTGCCTGGAACACCTCACCAGGGAGGCGTCCAGGAGGCATCTTGATCAGATGCCCGAGCCACCTCATCTGACTCCTCTCGATGCGGAGGAGCAGCGGCTCTACTCTGAGCCCCTCCCGGATGACTGAGCTTCTCACCCTATCTTTAAGGGAAAGCCCAGACACCCTGCGGAGGAAACTCATTTCAGCCGCTTGTATTCGCGATCTCGTTCTTTCGGTCACTACCAATAGCTCATGACCATAGGTGAGGGTAGGAACATAGATCGACTGGTAAATTGAGAGCTTCGCCTTGCGGCTCAGCTCCTTTTTCACCACGACAGACCGATGCAACGCCCGCATTACTGCGGATGCCGCACCGATCCGCCTGTCGATCTCACGCTCCATTCTTCCCTCACTCGTGAACAAGACCCCGAGATACTTGAACTCCTCCACTTGGGGCAGGATCTCGCTACCAACCCTGAGAGGGCACTCCACCCTTTTCCGGTTGAGGACCATGGTCTCGGATTTGGAGGTGCTGATTCTCATCCCAGCCGCTTCACACTCGGCTGCGAACCGATCCAGAGAGAGCTGAAGATCACGGCCTGATGAAGCAAACAGAACAACATCATCTGCAAAAAGCAGTGACCCAATCCTGAGCCCACCAAACCGGACCCCCTCAACACCCTGGCTGTGCCTAGAAATTCTGTCCATAAAAGTTATGAACAGAATCGGTGACAAAGGGCAGCCCTTTATATAAACATATGTACTTATTGGCTCCTGTATTTAGGATATGGCAGGTTGGATAATGGACGGATGGACATCTGTATGCATAGCCGTATTTGCCTGTTTTCGTTTTTTTTCTTTGTTCAGTAATATTTCCGTAAACCCGGAGCTTGTCAGTTCAAATCCTGGTACTGACACCACTGTGTGACCCTGAGGAAGTCACTTCACCTGCCTGTGCTGCAAAAAACAAAAGTAATGTAACAAATTGTACCTCAGATGTTGTAAGTTGGTGGAATAAAGGAATAAGTAAAATAGATAAATATGTATTATACACATAGGAACTATTCATTTATTTTCAGTTAAATCATCTGCAGCAAACTTTTATAAATGAGGGTTTCTGATTTTTAGATAGTGCAAACTGTTTGTTCTTCATTGACGTTTTCTCTTGGAGAGCTTTTTTCATTTCATTGAAAATGAAAGCAGCAGCTGTCCAAATATGTAGCTTTCTTATTAATTTTTCAACATTGTGTAAAATAAATGTATAAAGTAACATAAAAGGTTTAATTACTGGTTATCCTTTTACACTAAAATATTACTAAAGAGATACAAAACAAGTAAAATGGATATGTTCTTTTTCTTTAAGGAGATTAAATATTACTGAAGAAAGAAAAAAAAAAATTAAACAGCCAAATGGGGCTATGCATACGAACTTAAAAGGTTTAAATAAAACAGAAATATATATTTTATTTTTACTTGCTTAACTTGTGGAGGGTGTATCCTGTAGCAAAGCCCTAACTTTTTTCGTGAAAGGCCGTTTCAGTAAATAAGTGTTAAAAACAGGTGTAAAGATATTGACAATAAGCTACGTAAACCCAGGAAGACATGGAATCGTTTAAATCAAGTATCATTACATCTTCCTTTCTTAAAGAGAAGTAAGGCAGTACTTATAAGCTTACATATTTATATATAAACATACATATATATATATATATACATATATATCTGAAGCCGTGCAAGCACACTCTTGAGAATGCAACGTATAGTTGTACAGAAGAAAAGCAATCTTGCCTCAAATGAATGGCAACCTTTTGTAGGTCTATGAACTTAATTTAAACTTTAGGTTTACGCGGTGCTTTCTTTCCGAAGTACCTGCACTCATGAATATGTCTGTATGTGTCAGTCGGTCAAATCCACGCGCTTCGCACCGGCGAAGTACCGCTTTTAAATTTTTATTAAGAAGAAAATAAAACGTTTTTAAATTGAGGGAAAATATACTAATAACAGTTTGTTAAGGATCTGTTTTTTTGTGAAGCTGCCTTTACTCGAGTGATCACTTCGACCTGACTTGGTGGCCAAGTATAAGCATTACCTCGTAGCTAACCACCCATACAATCAGATTGTGAATCAGACTACGAATGCCGTGAATGTAATTACACACTCACTGCACTTGCTTACGGTAATCGAAACTCGGACGTCAGCGCTAGAGGGGCTTAGCAGCGGTGAAGTATTGCTTTTAAATTTTAATTAAGAACAAAAGAAAAGCTCAGAGCTTCGATTCTCGAAAGGGAAAGCTTATGGTTGGACAGCAAGTGACGTAACATCAGCCACGGTGCCTTCAGTTGTGAGAAGCAGATCATAGAATGATTGAAAATAGTTTTGCATTTACCTTTTTAGTAAAAGGCGAGCTTTTAAGCCTGAGAAATCACCCCGTAAATGCACACGTTTAATTGCACATGTGTAAATATGTATGGTTACACAGTATTAAAAGACAGTGAACAACGTCAGTTACCTTTGTTCCCGCGTTTGATAAAAGGCGAGCTTTTAAGCCTGAGAAATCACCCCGTAAATGCACACGTTTAATTGCACGTGTTAATATGTATGCTTACACAGTATTAAAAGACAGTGAAAAATTAACGTCATTTACCTTCGTTCCCGCGTTTGACTCGTGCTGTAAATCTCTTCCTTGTTTTTAGTTCACGTGATTACGTAGGAGGCGTGATGACGCGATACGTGACTCCGCCTCCTCCATTAGAGTATATGGACAAAAAATATGTTCCAGTTATGACCATTACGCGTAGAATTTCGAAATGAAACCTGCCTAACTTTTGTAAGTAAGCTGTAAGGAATGAGCCTGCCAAATTTCAGCCTTCCACCTACACGGGAAGTTCGAGAATTAGTGATGAGTCAGTCAGTCAGTCAGTCAGTCAGTGAGGGCTTTGCCTTTTATTAATATGTATAGATAGTGCGTCCTTTCTTCTGACGGCGTTGCGATGTTCCTGTACTCGTGTTGAGATTTTTTTTGACGTTTGTCCTATGTATACAGCTGAGCAAGAATTGCATGGAATACTATAAACTGCGTTTCATGTTTCGGCTGTCGATTTCTTGTTTTTAGCATTAAACAGGACCATGCGCAGATTGTTGGTGGGTTTATGTGCTATTTTGATGCCCCACTTGGTCAGGGTGCGTGCCGTGCCTTCTGACACATTAT